>NC_133618.1:212550232-212742732 GCF_048593235.1 Sminthopsis crassicaudata | reverse complement strand
ATAAGTTATGAATGTTATGGAATATTATTATTCTATAAGAAATGACCAGGAGGATAATTTTAGAGAGGTCTGGAGAGACTTACATTAACTGATGCAAAGTGAAATGAACAGAACCAGGAGATCATTGTACATGACAACATCAATATTACATGACATTCAGTTCTGATGAATGTGACTCTTTCCAACAAGGAAATGATTAATGCCAGTTCCAACTATTTTATCATGAAGAGAATCATCTATACCCAGAAAGAGGGTTGTGGGAACTGAATGTGGATCATCACATAACATTCTCACTCTTTTTGATGTTGTTCACTTGCATTTTGTTTTCTTACTCATTTTCTTTGTTTTTTGATCTGATTTTCCTTTGGCAACAAGAGAGTTGTATAACTATATTTATACATATTATGTTTAACATATATTGTAACATGTGTAACATATATTGGATCGCTTGCCATCTAGGGGAGGGGATGGGGGTAAAAGAAGAAAATCTGAAACATAAGGCTATGCAAGGGTCAGTGTTGAAAAATTATCTATTCATAAGTTTTGAAAATAAAAAGTTAAAAAAAAAGTCTTGAGACTATATTTCTACAAAAGTATCCAGGGAAACTTAGCTCAACTTAGCACATATCTCACATTATATAGAAAGAGGAGGAGGTGAAAGATGGAGGGACAAAGGATATTTAATCCAGCATTAGTAGACTGGTCCATTAGAAATAAGCATGTAAATCTAAATCATCTACTTGGTCATTAGCCTGGTATGACTGCTGCTTGAAGATTTGGAGCTTTAAGTCCTTAACAAGTAACATATTAAGAGGAATATAATCTCCCTTTAAAATATTTGTTTATTTTTTAAAATGTTTCTCAATTATATTTTTTCAAATTAAATTTTTCATATAAAATTTTAAATTTTCTCCCTTTTTTTTGTATCACTTCACACTCCTTAAAAAGGTAAGCAGTATGATATTGATTGCACATAATATTAAATCACGCAAAAATATATTATGTGTTAAATGAAAACTTAAAAAACAAATTTACTGCATAAATGTCATGGCACTATGATATAGGTCCACTTTTTCCTTAAAATGTTTTATTTTTATTTTATTTTAAGAATTTAATTTAATAAACAATTGGGATAACTATGTGGCAAAGTGGATAGAGAAATAGCCCTAGAGTCAAGAGGACCTGAGTTCACACTGGGCCCTAAACCCTAGTGTGTAAGTCACCTAAACCTGATTGCATCCAAAACAAAATAAATAAACAAACAAATGAATAAAAGAATGTTTATTATATCCTGTAATGGGCCAGAACTTGAAACAAGATGCTTAGTTCACACCTTTAAAGGATGTCATACCATTAAAGGAGTTTATACCTTTAAAGGAGTTCATACCTTTAGAGAGCATATATAAGGAAGAAAAGCCTGCTCTTGGACTTCCAGGAAATTCACAAGCCCAGAGAAACTTACAAGCCCACTCCCTGGGAGGAGGAGTCAAGATTCATTCCAGATTCCATCTCTGTGCTGGCTGGAGACATTCGGAAGAAGCTCTTGGAACCAAGGAGATAGGCCTCTACTAAAGCTAACCAGGCCCCAGGAAAAGGGACAAGATTTTGAAGGACATAATAAAGGATTTGGACTTTAACTACTGGCTGCACTTTGGAATTATTGAACTGAACTGAAATGAAACTCTCCAAAAAATCTTGATTACAATTTAGAGAAGAACATTACAAAATCCCTACTATAGAAAACACATGGTACTAATTGAAAATAAAAATATGAGGGATGATCAAAAGGATGTGAAATTAGGATGGAATTTATGCCAAAGGGCTTACACTCTCATCATTTTATAATACTAAGATATTAAATTATGGAAGTCAAATGTCTTTTTTATCCTTGAATTCACTAATTTTTGTTCAAATAAATTGAATCAAGTTGGAAAGGAAGACTTCTTCCAAATGCAGGGAGTTTTTGTTTTTGTTTTTGATTTTTTTTTAATGAAGGAGCAGGTAAAATATCAGTCATAATGTTAGAACTGAAAAGGATATTAGAAGTAATTTAATATAAGCCAATCATCTTGCAAATAAGGTATCTGAGGCCTGGGGAGGATAATAATGTGCCAAAAACCATATAGAATTTTTTTTACATTTGGACTTAAAGAAAAAGACAAAAAAGAGAGCTTAGGAAGAAGGTAAGAATGATGCCACCTTTGAAATAGTATTTTCCACTCTAGATTCCAATATTCCTGAATCACATGGTCTCAGTCTATTTCTCAACTATTATTTTTCTTCTTCTCCATTAATGGCTGTCATTTTTGCAACTTTGGATGCATTCAGACATATATTTTTGTTTTTCAACTTTAGAAGTTGCTTAGAATTTTTATCTATTTTATATTTTTGAAAAAGAGACAGACAGAATTTGTTGCAGATAGAATTGTTATTTTTGGGAAAAGAGAAATTTCAAGCTGATATTGACAATTTTTTTTCTATTTTCTTTTCACAAAGCATTACTGCCTACGTCAGTGATGTGCTGAAACCAGTTTAAAACAATGGAAATGAACAAATATAAATGAGGCATTGTTCCTGTGATTCTATTCAGAAAATGATTTGTATTAGAATAAGGAATTTTCAGCTTATTGGGGGGATTTAAAAAATGTTTCAGTTTCTTTTTAATCAAATATGATTAAAAGTTGAGGTTAAGCATCCTACCTGTAGTTGACAAAAATCATCCCAGATAATATATGTGGCTATAGGTGAGATACATAGTAAATATTTAGCTTTGGATTTCTAAGAATGGCTTTGGAAAACCAATAGGACTTATATAACTCACTTAAGTAAGTAATAGCTATTTCAATAAAGAAAGATGAAGCAAACTATCTTTTTTATTTTATTAATTTTATAATTATACATTTTTGACAGTATATATGCATGAGTAATTTTTTTATAACATTATCGTTTGTATTCATTTTTTCAGATTTTCCCCGCCCTCCCTCTACTCCCTCCCCTAGATGACAGGCAATCTCATACATTTCACATGTATTACAGTATAACCTAGATATAATATATATTTGATAAATCCAATTTTCTTGTTGCACGTTAAGAATTGGATTCCAAAGGTATAAGTAACCTGGGTAGATAGACAGTAGTGCTAATATTTTACATTCAATTCCTAGTGTTCCTTCTCTGGGTGTAGTTGTGTCTGTCCATCACTGATCAGCTGGAAGTGAGTTGGATCTTCTTTATGTTGAAGATATCCACTTCCATCAGAATACATCTTCATACAGTATTGTTGTTGAAATGTATAGTGATCTTCTAGTTCTGCTCATTTCACTCAGCATCACTTCATGCAAGTCTCTCCAAGCCTTTCTGAATTCATCTTGCTGGTCATTTCTTACAGAGTAATAATATTCCATAGCTTTCATATACCATAATTTACCCAACCATTCTACAATTGAAGGACATCCATTCATATTTCAGTTTCTAGCCACTACAAAAAGAGTTGCCACAAACATATTGGCACACACAGGTCCCTTTACCCTCTTTAGTATTTCTTTGGCATATAAGGCCAGTAGTAGCACTGCTGGATCAAACGGTATGCACATTTTGATAACGTTTTGGGCATATTTCCAGATTGCTTTCCAAAATGGCCGGATTCTTTCACAACTCCACCAACAATGTATTAGTGTCCTAGTTTTCCCAAATCCCTTCCAACATTCATCATTATTTGTTCCTGTCATCTTAACCAATCTGACAGGTGTGTAGTGATATCTCAGAGTTGTCTTAATTTGCATTTCTCTGATCAGTAGTGATTTGGAACACTCTTTCAGATGAGTGGATATAGTTTCAATTTCATTATCTGAGAATTGTCTGTTCATATCCTTAGACCATTTATCAATTGGAGAATGGTTCAGTTTCTTATCAATTAGAAACAATTCTCTATATATTTTGGAAATGAGATCTTTATCAGAACCTTTAACTATAAAAATATTTTCCCAATTTGCTACTTCCCTTCTAATCTTGTTTGAATTAGTATTGTTTATACAGAAACTTTTTAGTTTGATGTAATCAAAATCTTCTATTTTGTGATCAATAATGATCTCTAGTTCTTCTCTAGTCATAAATTCCTTCCTCCTCCACAGATCTGAGAGGCAGACTATCCTCTGTTCCTCTAATCTATTTATGATCTCATTCTTTATGACTAAATCATGGACACATTTTGATCTTATCTTGGTATATGGTGTTAAGTGTGGATTCATATCTAATTTCTGCCATACTAATTTCCCAGTTTTCCCAATAGTTTTTTCCAAATAATGAATTTTTATCCCTAATGTTGGTATCTTTGGGTTTGTCAAAGACTAGATTGCTATAGATGTACCCTCTTTTGTTCTTTGTACCTAATCTGTTCCACTGATCGACTGGTCTATTTCTTATCCAATACCAAATGGTTTTGGTGACTGCTGCTATATAATATAGTTTTAGATCAGATATATCTAGACCACCTTCATGTGACTTTTTTTTCATTAATTCCCTTGAAATTCTCAAGCCTTTATTTTTCCATATGAACTAGATTGTTATTTTTCTAGGTCATTAAAATAGTTTCTTGGGAGTCTGATTGGTATAGCACTAAATAAATAAATTATTTTGGGGAATATTGTAATCTTTATTATATTTTCTTGGTCTATCCATGAGTACTGGATGTCTTTCCAATTATTTAAATCTCACTTTATTTTTGTGGCAAGTGTTCTGTAATTTTGCTCATATAATTCCTGACGTTTCTTTGGTAGATGGATTCCAAAATATTTTATACTCTCAACATTTGTTTGGAATGAAATTTCTCTTTGTATCTCTTGCTGTTGCATTTTGTTGGTGATGTATAAAAATGCTGAGGATTTATGTGAAATTATTTTGTGTCCAGCAACTTTGGTAAAGTTGTGAATTGTTTCTAATAACTTTTTATTAGCATCTCTGGGGGTCTCTAAGTATACCATCATATCATCTGCAAAGAGTGACAGTTTGATCTCCTCATTAATTATTTTTATTCCTTTAATCTCTTTCTCGACTCTTATTGCTAAGGCTAATATTTCTAATACAATATTGAATAGTAATGGTGATAGTGGGCAACCTTGTTTCACTCCTGATCTTACTGGGAAAGGTTGCAGTTTATTTCTATTGCATATTATGCTTACTGACGGTCATAAATATATGCTCCTGATTATTCTAAGGAATAGTCCATTTATTCCTATACTCTCAAGAGTTTTTAGTAGGAATGGATGTTGGATTTTATCAAATGCTTTTTCTGCATCTATTGAGATGATCATAAGGTTTTTATTAATTTGATTATTAATATGGTCAATTATACTAAAAGTTTTCCTAATATTAAACCAGCCCTCCATTCCTGGTATAAATCCTACTCGATCATAGTATATTATCCTGGGGATGATTTTCTGAAGTATTTTTGCTAATATCTTATTTAACATTTTAGCATCAATATTCATTAAGGAAATTGGTCCATACTTTTCTTTCTCAGTTTTCAATCTACCTGGTTTAGGTATCAGTACCATGTCTGTGTCATAAAAGGAGTTTGGCAGGATTCCTTTATCCCCTATTTTTTCAAATAGTTTATATAACATTGGGGCTAGTTGTTTTTTAAATGTTTAGTAGAATTCACATGTAAATCCATTTGGTCCTGGGGATTTTTTCCTGGGGAGTTGATTAATAGCTTGTTCTATTTCTTTTTCTGAAATGGGACTATTTAAGCAATTTATCTCCTCTTCTTTTAATCTAGGAAGCCTATATTTTTGGAGGAACTCATCCATTATACATTAGTTATAAAATGTATTGGCATAAAGTTGGGCAAAGCAACTCATTATTATTTCTCTAATTTCCTCTTCAATGGTGGTAAGATCCCCCTTTTCATTTGTAAGACTAATAATTTGATTTTCCTCTTTCCTTTTTCTTATCAGATTTACCAAAGGTTTATCTATTTTATTGGCTTTTTCATAAAACCAACTCTTGGTTTTATTTATTAATTCAAGAGTTTTTTTTTTACTTTCAATATTATTGATTTCTCCTTTTAATTTTAGTATTTCAAGTTTGATTTTTGGTTGGGGGTTTTATTTGGTCTTTTTCTAGCTTTTTAAGTTGCAGGCCAAATTCATTAATCTTCTCTTTCTCTTTTTTGTTCAAATAAGCCTCTAAAGATATAAAATTTCCCCTTGTTACCAGTTTAGCTGCATCCCACAGATTTTGGTGTGATGTCTCATCATTGTCATTATCGTGGGTGAAATTATTAATTGTTTCTATAATTTGCTATTTCACCCAGTCATTCTTTAAGATGAAATTTTTCGGTTTCCAAAAAGTTTTTTGGTCTATTTACTCCTAACTTCTTGATGAATGTAGTTTTTATTGCATTGTGATCAGAGAAGAAGGCATTTATTATTTCTGCCTTCCTGCATTTAATTTTGAGATCTTTATGTCCTAATATGTGGTCACTTTTTGTATAGGATACATGAACTGCTGTGAAGAAAGTATATTCCTTTCTATTGCCATTCAGTTTTCTCCAAAGATCTATCATACCTAGTTTTTCCAATGTTGTATTTACTTTTTAAATTTCTTTCTTATTTGTTTTGTGGTTTAATTTGTCTAAATCTGAGAGTGCAAGTTGAGATCTCCCACTATTATAGTTTTACTGTCTATTTCTTCTTGCAACTCTCTTATCTTTTCTATTATCTCTGGACAGTTCTCTTTGATGATTTCCTGTAAAATAGAATCTAGGCTCTTTTTTTAGTCATAGTTTTCAGGAAGTCCAATGATCCTCAGATTATCTCTCCTAGATCTATTTTCCAGGTCTATAGATTTTCCCAGTAAGTATTTGACGTTATTCTCCAGCTTTTCATTTTTTTTTTTGTTTGTTTGTTTTTTTGTTTTGTTTTGTTTTGTTTGACTGATTCTTGGGTTGTCAATGAATCATTCATTTCTATTTGTTCCATTGCTGGAACTCTATCTTTCCAGAAATCAGCAGGAGTCAGGATCACTAAACGTCTTTATTCTATATCTTTACCGTCGCCTCCAACGCCAGGTCACGAGTGCAAGTGAGCTTGAGTTCCACCACCCAAGTTTCTCTTACTCCTCCCACACAAGTCACTTCCCTCTCTTTGTCTCACCAATCAAGTCAGCACAGAACAGCTGGGGAGGGTCAACCTTAAACAAGTTAATAGGGAACCGTCCAATTGGCAATTAGTCTCACGTGCTTCATCATCCAAGTGCATTGCTCAGTTCTAGCCCTTTACATTCCATCCTGATTTTTAATGAGTTATTTTCTTCATTCACCTTTTTAAATTCTTTTTGTATATTTTGTTTCTCTGCATCTCCTGTGAATTCTTTATTTTTTTCCAACTCAAATTTCAGGACATTGTTATTCTCTATCAAAGCTTCTCCTTCCTTTTCCCATTTTTCTTCAAACTCTCTTAACTTTTTAATAGTTTCTTCTAGGAGAGAGTTATGTGATGGGAGGTAGGTATCGTTCCCCTTTAGACTGTTATCTGCCAACTCTCTGCTGTTAACTTCCTTGGGGTTGGATACTCGCTCTTTCTCTGTGTAGAATGAATTAATAGTTCTCTTCAGCTTTTAACTCATTGTTAAAAATCTTTTGGGTTCTGCCCTTGGGGTAAAAGTTTATTTATTTCCTTATCTACCAGCTTCCTCCCAGACTGGATGGATGAAGTGGCTCCTGTGCCTGAGCTAAGAGAGATCTCTGGGAGAGAGTTCCATTCTCCTCTCCCTGGAAATGCCTCAGAGGTGATATGGCTGCACTGTGAGGGTTGCCCATTGAAGGCCCCTGCTGTGTGTCCTAGCGACTTCCCTGAGCTTTAAGACTGAATAGTAAAAGTGACACAAAGCCCTGCCAATGTGTCCTGTGGGACATGGATATCAGCAGCTGACATGAATAGCTCCTGCACTCAAACTGGAAGTGTCTGTCCAGACACTACGGTCCCTATTTCAAAGGTTCTGCTTCTCTAGGAATTCTGCTTCTCTTGGAATTCCGCTGCTGCTAGAGTTCCCCAGCCTCAGGCCAAGCCTGGCCCTATTTGATTTAGATGTTGCTCAGGCTGTTTCCCCACTGTTCAAGCTCTTAACTACCCTAAGGTGAAGCCCCAGACAGCAGAGGGCAGCTTCATAGCAGTGCCGAGATCTGTTAGGTCACTTCCAGATTGGGGTAGTTCTAGGATCTAGCTTTATATTTTAAAGTGGCTTGATTTCTCTTCTGAACTGCTGTTTTATAAGCAGAAAAGAGCTAACAGCCTGTATCAGATTCCTCTATCTCAGTGGCTTCTCCGATCCCAGAGTTCTCCCCAGCCCGATCTGCACAGTTTGCTAGCACCTAACCTTCTGTGCTGGCCTTTTTTCTTCCTCCCCTTGGAACTGACCTTTTCTGTAGAGATTCCAGGTACTCTTTAGCGGGTATGTTGTGCTTCTAATCCTTGTGGGTTTTATCAGTCCATCGTTATTTTTGAGGCTTATTTAACTAATTGGTAATGAGGGAAGAAGGGAGCTTACAAATTCATGTGTATCTTCTCCGCCATCTTGGCTCCGCCTCTGCAAACTATCTTTTTATGAATCAATGTATTTTTATGAATCATTGTATGTCAGCTGTAAGCACTTTCACCTACATCATCACTAGGAGGCCCTGAACCATAGATGTGTCAGACCTGAAGGAACATATCTTAATTATAAGAGTCCAGGATACAAATTGGCAACTATTCATTATATGATCATGACACTCAGATCTAGCCAGCTATACCTATATAATTTCAAAGTAACAAATTTGATTTTACAAATGTAAACTTTTATCATCTCTGCAATGACTGTAAACTTGTAGTTCAATAAACCTCACTAATGTGCAGAGTATTCACTACTGTTTAGTGGGCAAGTCTAATAGGTCCTAAATTCTCTTATTTCCAATTAATTAGCACATAGTTCTGAGAATATAATCTTAAAATTTTGATTTTATGTTTTTATGCTCTTTGGCTTTGTGATTTTATTTTTAAAATATACATTTATTGTATAATTTCTATAAACTCAGAAGACTAAATCTTCATATGATGTTTGTTTCATTATAATCTTTCTTTCATGATGGAACCCATATTTTCCTGTGAAATTGCTTATTTTTATTTAATTATGCAAATCATATATGAAATAAAAAAGAAATTAGTACTTGTTAAAATTTACTAAAGAATATGTTACTAGAAGCCTATAAATTTCTTTTTTCTTGTCATTTTAAGATTATATAGAAACTTCTAGAGGATCATACAAACTCATTATAATAAATTATGAAGAAGGCATATTATTTTGCTGCAAATTGTCTCACATGTCTTTAATTAATCAACTTTAATTGGAAATACATTATTAATAGAATAATTATGTTTTTGTTTTTATTGCTATGTATTTCATCACAAATAGGATAACACAAAAAAAAAAACATACACAAAGTCTTATATATTTTAGATTCATATCCATTATGGCAAATAACAGAGAAAGAAAAATGTAAATGACCCCATTCTGTGAGTTCAATGAAGGATTATATGTTTAGCTTGCTGAAAATTTTCAGAAAATTCTGATATCAACCTTAGAGCTAGATAATAACACTCTGTGGGTCATTAACCAAGAATAAAATGAGCAAGAGATAAGGGACATGTCTTAGTTTCTTATTTATTCTCCTATTTTCATAAGGGGAGAGACTGCTTTTGTCTTTCATAAGAATATACTGGGGCAATAATATTTTGAAACATATGCAGCTAAACTTAACACTTCCTAGCTGTGTGACCCTGGGCAAGTCACTTAAGTCCAACCTCAGAAAAAAAAAGAAAAAAAAAAAAAAAAAAGAAATATATGTAGCTAAATAGATGCAACGCCTAAAAAGAAGTATCTTATATAGTATGCTTACAGGTGTCTTTTCCTAAGATGTTTATCATAATTGAACTTCCCAAGAATTTGATCTATATCAAGCTTGGTAGTTTTTGTAGTCTTTGAATTTGTCTTGAAAGAACTCAATTAGAAGAAGCCAACTAGACCTCAATAAGAGAGCCTTGATTTTAAAACTTCAGATGAGCAATAATTCCCAAAAAATGTTATATTAAATAGTGCAAGCCTAATATCTTATGGATAAATTTCAGATGATAGTGAAAAGTTAATGAGCAATGCTTATAATGGTATATATAATAGTTAGGATATATCTCCCTAATAGATCTGGATAGGAATGGAACTCCCAAACTACTCCTCACGTACTTTACTTCTCCAACTCATCAGTGCTGTTCAAATACTCTCAATTCCAATTCCTAGCAAATTAAGTGATGCTACATGTCCCTCTCCTCCCAGTCCCTTTATTTCTGTTGTCTATCTTATTATCCCACCCCATTTCCTGTGCTATATCCTTCTGAATACTGTGTGCATTCTTAAAGTATAATTGTTTGAATTAATTCCTCCATGCTGCTAGCATGACATTTTCCTGCAAGTATCCAAAAAATTTGTTTGACCTGATCCAACCAAGGAACCCCTTAGTACTCCTTTTCCAATAATAAATGGGCCACATATATAGGCTGCAATTAATTTTCCTGTAACCACACCTCCTAGTAGACATGCATTATATTGTGAGTCCACTTGTAGAAAGCAATGACAGTCAAAGGAAACCTATCTGCCTGCCATCCTGTAGTGAAATACACTTATAGTGTAAAACAATCTCTAAAATGAGTTAGATGAATCTCTGTAGGAATGAGAAAAAATTAAATTCAATGTACATTTATTGAATGCTGCAAAAATACACACAAGTGTATGTAAATACACATTAGCACACACACACACACACACACACACACACACGTAACTCCGGGATTGGGCTCAAGGATACAGCTGAACATAATGCTTATATAAATAGGTTAAAGAGCCAGATGGAAGATCTTTTAACAAAGATCACTGCTGAAGAACATCAGGAAGCTTGTAATCAAGCTCTGAGAAGGCTATCCCCACACCCATTAAATATAGCTCAGAGAGGGAGCAACCTAGACCTAATGCATATGTATAACAGTATAGAGTATAAAATGTGGCAACTAGAAGTTGAGTTAAAAATAGAGCGACAATTAAAAAAGAGTTACTAGAATTGATTGTTAAATTACAGGTTGAGATAGAGAAAGAAGAAAAAGCTAGGTTACTACAGTTAGAACAGGAAGAATTCAAACCAGTGGCTGAAGCTAAGGAGGGAAATAAAAGAAATCCATGGACTTCAGTTGGAAAAATTCTTCTTAGTGTTTTGTTGGTTTACCTTGTGCATTATTGTCTTAAGGAATTCATTGATTACTCTTCCATTGAAAAGAGGTTTAGTTCTTTTTATGTGCGATCGGGTTGGATTTTAAGTCAGTCTTTGGGGAATTTTCCAATTTTTGACCCACTTCCCTCAGCCCCATATTGATGGGCCAAGAGAGAAGTAGGAGGAGGAAAAGGAAGGGTGATAATATCATCAGCACTGTCCATTAATCCATTCAAAACCCTTGTGTCTTCATTTCTAAAGACAGAAATAGGCTTTATGGCCAAAGGCAAAAAGGAATTGTGGTATATTGAGTATAATATTCAGAAAAATTTTAAAAATACAGTTCAGTTAATTTCTAAGAAACCTTACAAGAATAAGACCTTGCAGTTAGAGAGAGTGGAGTTTTATACTTATAAAACTGCTAGGATAGTCTTTAGAGAGTTGGAACTCATCTTTTCTTACCTCGTGGATTTTCCACTTCCACAGGTGGGCTTTATTTCTCAACACCCTATGAGTATTTTTAGAATGGTTTGGAAAATTGTTGTCTTAATCACTAGAATAAATAGACAATGTGTTATGTATCCCTAATAAGCAACCTGGTGATAGTCGCCCAGATTCTGACTCCAATGAACAATATCCAGGAATATATTGGACAGCAGCTGTGACAGCTGACCCACCTATGCTTACTATTTATATAAATGGAATACCTTTTGAAGGATTGGTAGACACAGGTGCAGATCGTACAGTTATTAAAGGTGCCAGTCGCTGGCCAAAGATTAAGGCAGACACCTACATGTCTGGGGTAGGAGGATCAATAGCAGAAGAAGTTAGTGCTATGCCTTTGAGATGGATATTTGAAGGTGAAACAGGAGTTTTGACTCATTTTATGGTTGAAAAAAATCCCCATCAATCTATGGAGAAGAGACATTTTACAGCAGATAGGATTACAAATAAGCACTTTGGCTTTTTAGGCAGGGCTGCTGTTGATGGCCTACCTGCACTTTCACCAGTTCCTATTCAGTGGAAGACTGATTCACCCATGTGGGTAGAACAGTAGCCCTTAAGAAGTGATATAATTCAGGCCTTATTAGACATAGTGAATGAACAACTTGACCAAGGATACTTGTGGCCTTCGCTAAATCTTTGGAATTCCCCAGTATTTGTGGTGAAAAAGAAATCTGGAAAATGGAGGATGTTAACTGATCTAAGAAGGTAAATGAACAGATGGAAACTATGGGAACTCGTCAACCTGGACTTCCATCTCCTACATAGTTGCCAAGAGACTGGCCTCTTTGGGTTATAGAAATTAAGGATTGTTTCTATTCTATCCCTCTAGATTAGGAGGATATGAAAAGATTTACTTTTTCAGTGTCTAGTGTTAATTTGGCTGATCCTTATAAAGATATGAATGGACAGTTTTGTCACAGGGAATGAAAAACAGCCCTACTATGTGCCAAATGTATGTTGCTGTTGCTCTTGCTCCAGTAAGAAAAGCATTTCCAAAAGTAAATTTTATATTATATGGATGATATTTTGGGATGGGCACCTGAGGAACAAATGTTAGAAGCATGTCTACAAAAGACCATGGAAACACTAAAGTACTATAAACTTCATATAGGTACAGAAAAAATTCAAAGATATGCTCCTTTTCAATATTTAGGGTATGAAGTATATCCTAAGACACTCACAGTACAAAAGCTTTCTTTAAGAACAGAGAAGGTGAACACCTTAAATGATTTCCAAAAATTAATAGGATATATCCACTGGATGTGTCCAGTGTTAGGCTTAACTCCTAATCAACTGCAACCTTTATATGACATTTTAAAGGGATACAGCGCTTAAAATTCACCACGCCAGCTTACAAAAGAAGCACAAGAGGCTTTGAGAGAAGTTGAACTGGCTTTATCCAATGTGGTTGAAAGAGTCACTCAAAAACCCTTGGAAATATCAGTTTTTGCTACAAAAGAGGCACCCACAGCAGTCCTTCATCAAGGAGACAGTGTGATTGAGTGGGTGTACCTCCCAGCACAACCAGAAGAGAGCCTTATTCCTTACCCAGTGCTTGTGGCTAGAATTTTTTTTAAAGACCATTAAGAAAGTAGTACAATTATCTGGGATAAGTACTGAAAAAATATACACATTCTATACTAATGTACAAATTAATGTATGCTGTGAAACCATCCCAGAATGGCAAATTTTGTTGGTCACATCCCCAAATTTTGCACATGGGTCTCCTTTAAAGATAACCTGGCTACTACATAATTGGCGATGGATTTTTGAAGAAAAGGTTTCCAAGGTTCCTCTTAAAGGACCAACAATCTTTACAGATGCCTCCAAAGAAAATATTTGTGCTGTATACTCTCATGATTTAACCATAAAGAGAGTAGTCAGGACTCCTTTTCAGTCCACTTAGCAGAATGAATTGTTTGCTATCATGCTAGCTCTTAATTATTACCCAGAAGACATAAATATAATTACTGATTCAGCCTATTCAGTAGGTGTAGTACAAAGAATTGACACAGCCCAAATAAAATTTGTAGCCTCTAATATTTATCAGCTCTTTAAGAAACTTCAAGAGCAAGTGAGAAAGCATCCAAGCAGGATTTATTTCTTTCATGTCCACTCACATAGTGGACTTCCAGGTCCTTTTTTTGATGGAAATTAAAAGGCAGATAGCCTTTTAACTATGTTAGCCATTACTCCTTTATCTCAGGAAGCACAAGAATCTCATAGTAAATATCATTAAGCTGCACAAGCTTTACATTTACAATTTGGAATAACAAGAGGGGAAGCTAGGAGCATAGTAAAAAAAGCTGTACAGCTTGCCTTCCTTTCTACATTCCTACACTCCCTCCAGGGAATAATCCTCGTGGTTTGAGACCCAATGAAATCTGGCAAATGGATGTGACCCATTATAAATCTTTTGGTCATCTGTCTTTTATCCACGTGGTGGTAGATACCTTTTCAGGATTCACTTCTGCAGTGCCAAAATCACTGAATTCCTTATCCAAGCATTAGCAATTATGGGTGTGCCACAAGAAATAAAAACAGATAATAGACCTGCATATTCTTCTAAACATTTTGCACACTTTTGTTTGCAGTATAAGATTTTACACACCACTGGAATACTTTTTTAATCTGCAAGGTCAGGCAATAGTAGAGAGAAGAAAGAGACATTAAGATACTCCTCCAAAAACAAAAGAAAGGGGGAGCCATAGGTAACCCTAGAGAACTTCTAAATTTAGTTCTCTATACCATTAATTTTCTAATTTTTGACAAATATGTACTGGCTCCATCAGACAGGTTTTATAACACACCAGAAGGGCAGTGTCCAGTGGGAACAGCTCCACTGTCCTTGGATAATCTCCAGATGATGTGGAGAGACCCAGAAAGTGGTGAATGGAAGGGACCAGATAAGTTAACTGCCTGGGGGAGAGGATTTGCTTGTATTTCTTCAGAAGGGGAAGGAATCAGATGGGTGCCAACTAGTCATATTCACCTTGTCCATCGGAGAGAGGCAGAAAAAGAGAAAGACCTCAAAACAAAGGAGAAAATCTAAGAAACATCTGATACGGAAAGAGCATGGCTAATAAAAAGACTGTTAAAGAACTTTAAAACCAGCAAGAATCATTGGATTTCCTAACACAAGATGAGACTAATGGACAATGGGCTTATGGACTTGTATAATTTCTCAATTTATGATTATTTGAGCATGTTATTTGTTACATACTTCTAGAATGTATTATGTTACTATGTGTTTATGTAATCTATGTAATTATGTGTAATGCTTCCCATAATGATGGATTTATGTTTCAAGGTCATGACCACCCTATGTTCTAAATCAAAAGAAAGGGGGAGATGTTAAGTTCTTACTAAGTGCTAATGAGATAATGAGATATTAGGTTCTTACTAAGTGCTAAGTCGGTACTTAACAAGTCTGTAGAGTTTTACTGCTTTGAACTTCTGGGGAGGAGCTTACATGTTTAAGAGGAGCAAGTTCATTGGTTGAAATATTTCTCCCACAATCCCCTGAGTTATTCCATGACCATTCTCTGAGAGGATAAAAGAAGAAGTTAGACTCTGGAAAGTCAGTTCTGGATTGGATCAAGGAGAAGACGGCCTGTGGATTCTCAAGTGAAGAGGACAGAGAAAATGATTCACAGAGAAAAAAAAAAAACCTTCTCCCATAGAAGGATTACAATTGAGAGATGATCAGAACTTTACAAGTACCCTACAATATGTTGCTTACAGGAAACACATTTAAAGCAGGGAGATACTTACAGAGTAAAGGTAAAAGGCTGAAGCAGAGTATATTATGTATCAAGTGAAGTCAAAAAAGCAGGGGTAGCCATCCTTATCTAAGATCAAGCAAAAGCAAAAATCTATCTAATCAAAAGATATAAGGAAGGAAACTATAACTTGCTAAAGGGTAGCATAGACAATGAAGCAAGTTCAATACTAAATATATATGCACCAAGTGGTATAGTACCTAAATTCCTAAAGGAAAAGTTCAGAGAGTTGCAAGAAGACATAGACAATAAAAGTATAATAGTGGGAAATCTCAAACTTGCACTCTCAGAATTAAATAAATAAAGCACAAAACAAACACAAAAGAAATTAAAGAGGTAAATCCAATATTAGGAAAATTAGGTATGATAGATCTTTGGAGAAAAATGAAATGGTAACATATAAAGGAGTATACTTTGTTCTCAGCAGTTCATAGAACCTATACAAAATTTTATCATATATTAGGACACAAAGATCTCAAAATCAAAGGCAGGAAGGCAGAAATAGTCAAGGCTTTCTTCTCAGATCACAATGTAATAAAAACTACATTCAACAATAAGTTATGGGTAAATGGACCAGAAAAAAATTGGAAACTAAATAATCTCATCTTAAAAAATGATTGGGTGAAACAACAAATTATACAAACAATTAATAATGTTATCCAAGATAATGACAACAATGAGACATCATACCAAAATTTGTGTGTTGCAGCTAAAGTGGTAATAAAGAGAAATTTTATATTTTTAGAGCTTACTTAAATAAAATAGAGAAAAAGAAGATCAATGAATTGGTCTTGCAACTTTAAAAGCTGGAAAAAGACTAAATTAAAAACCCCCAATAAAATGCTAAACATGAAATTCTAAAATTAAAAGGAGAAATTAATAATATTGAAAATAAAAAAAAAAACTATTGAATTAATAAATAAAACTAAGAGTTGGTTTTATGGAAAAAAAAACAATAAAATAGATAAATCTTTGTAAATCTGATCGGAAAAAGGAAAGAAGAAAATCAAATTGTTAGTCTTAAAAATGAAAAGTGGGAACTTTCCACCAATGAGGAGGAAATTAGAGCAATAATGAGTTACTTTGCCCAACTTTATGCCAATAAAATTGATAACTTAAGTGAAATGGATGACTGCCTCCAAATATATAGGCTTCCCAGATTAACAGAGGAGAAAGTAAATTGCTTATATAGTCCCATTTCAGAAAAATAAATAGAACAAGTTATTAATCAACTCCCTAAGAAAAAATCCTTAGGACCAGATGGATTTACATGTGAATTCTACCAAACATTTAAAGAGCAATTAGCCCCAATGTTATATATACTATATGAAAACATAGGGAATGAAGGAGTCCTATGAAAGTCTTTTTATGACACAGACATGGTACTGATACCAAAACCAGGTACGGTGAAAAGTGAGAAAGAAAACTATAGACCAATCTCCTTAATGAATATTGATGCTAAAATTAACAAAAAACATATGATCATCTCAATAGATGCAGAAAAAGCATTTGATAAAATCCAACATCCATTCCTACTGAAAAACACTTCAGAGCATAGGAATAAATGGACTATTTCTTAAAATAGTGAGGAGCATATATTTAAAATTGTCAGTAAGCATCATATGTATTGGGGATAAACTGGAATCTTTCCCAGTAAGATCAGGAATGAAACAAGGTTGCCCACTATCACCATTACTATTCAATATTGTATTAGAAATACTAGCCTCATCAATAAGAGTCAAGAAAGAGATTCAAGTAATTAGTATAGGTAAGGAGGAAATCAAATTATCACTCTTTGCAGATGATATGATGGTATACTTAGAGAACCCCAGATATTCTAATAAAAAGTTATTAGAAATAATCCACCACTTTAGCAAAGTTGTGGGATACAAAATAAATCCACATAAATCCTCAGCATTTTTATACATTACCAACAAAAACCAACAGCAAGAGATACAAACAGAAATTCCATTAAAAACAACTGTCGAGAATATAAAATATTTGGGAATTTATCTACCAAGGGAAAATCAGGAATTATATGAGAAAAATTATGAAACACTTGCCTCAAAAATAAAGTCATATTTAGATAATTGGAAAGACATTAAATGCTCTTGGATAGGCCAAGCTAATATAATCAAGATGCCAATACTCTCTAAACTACTCTCTTTATTTAGTGTTATCCCAATCAGATTCCCAAGAAACTATTTCAATGACCTAGAAAAAATAACAACAAAATTCATATGGAAGAATAAAAGGTCGAGAATTGCAAGGGAACTAATGAAAAAAAAGTCAGATGAAGGTGGTCTAGGTGTAACTGATCTAAAGCTATATTATATAGTAGAAGTCACCAAAACCATTTGGTATTGGCTAAGAAATAGACTAGTTGATCATTGGAATAGGTTAGGTTCACAGGACAAAATAGTGTATACAACTATAGCAATTTAATGTTTGACAAACCCGAAGATCCCAACTTTTGGGATAAGAATTCATTATTTGACAAAAACTGTTGGGAAAACTGGAAATTAGTATAGCAGAAATTATATATGGACCCACACTTAATACCATATACCAAGATAAGATCAAAATGGGACCATGATTTAGGGATAAAGAATGAGATCATAAATGAGATCATAAATAGATTAGAGGAATAGAGGATAGTCTACCTCTCAGACCTTTGGTGAAGGAAGGATTTATGACCAGAGGAAAACTAGAGATCATTATTGATCACAAAATAGAAGATTTTCATTACATCAAACCAAAAAATTTCTGTATAAATAAATAGATTAATTTAGGGAGTATTGGCATCTTGATTATATTTGCTTGGCCTATCCAAGAGCACTTAATGTCTTTCCAATTATCTAAATCTGAATTTATTTTTGAGGCAAACAAGATTAGAAGGGAAGTAAAAAATTGGGAAAATATTTTTACAGTTAAAGGTTCTGATAAAGGCCTCATCTCCAAAATATACAGAGAACTGACTGTAATTTATAAGAAATCAAATCATTCTCCAATTGATAAATGGTCAAAGGATATGAACAATTTTCAAATGATGAAATTGAAACTATTTCCACTCATATGAAAGTGTTCCAAATCACTATTGATCAGAGAAATGCAAATTAAGACAACTCTGATTGGCTGTCAGATGGTCTAAGATGATAGGAAGAAACAATGATGAATGTTGGAAGGGCTATGGGAAAACTGGGACACTGATGCATTGTTGGTGGAGTTGTGAAAGAATCCAACCATTCTCGAGAGCTATTTGGAACTATGCCTATAAAGTTATCAAATTGTGCATACCCTTTGGTCCAGAAGTGCTGCTATGGTGTTTATATACCAAAGAAATACTAAAGAAGGGAAAGGGATCTATATGTGCCAAATGTTTGTGGCAGCTCATTTTGTAGTGGCTAGAAACTAGAAAATGAATTGGAGAATGGTTGGGTAAATTATAGTATATGAATATTATGAAATATTATTGTTCTGTAAGAAATGACCAACAGGATGAATACAGAGAGGTTTGGAGAGACTTATATGAACTGATGCTGAATGAAATGAGCAGAACAATGATACGTATGAGGATGTATTCTGATTGAAGTGGATATCTTCAACATAGAGAAGATCTAATTCAGTTCCAGTTTATCAATGATGGACAGAAACACCTATACCCAGAGAAGGAACACTGGGAATTGAGTGTAAACTGTTTGCACTATTGTCTTTCTACGCAGTTTACTTATACCTTCGGAATCCAATTCTTATCATGCAACAAGAAATCTGGTTTTACACACTTATATTGTATCTTGGATATACTGTAACCCATTTAACATGTATGAGATTGCCTGTCATCTAGGAGAGGAAGTAGATGGAGGGAGGGGAAACATTGAAAAAATGAATACAAGGGATAATGTAAAAAAAATTACCCAGGCATATGTACTGTCAAAAAATTATAATTATAAAATTAATTTAAAAAAATAAAAATAAATATTCTGAATGAAATAAGCAGAACCAGGAGATAATTATACACTTCAACAACCATATTGTATGAGGATGTATTCTGATGGAAGTGGATATCTTAAACAAAGAGAAGATTTAACTCAGATCCAATTGATCAATTATGGACAGAATCAGCTACACCCAGAGAAGAAACCCTGCTAAATGAGTGTAAATTGTTTGCATTTTTGTTTTTCTTCCCAGGTTATTTTTACCTTCTGAATCCAATTCTTCCTTTGCAACAACAACAACACAACAACAGATATTCGGTTCTGCACACATATATTGTATCTAGGATATACTATAACATATTTAATATGTATGGAAATGCCTGCTATCTATGGGAGGGGATGGAGGGAAGGAGAGGAAAATTTGGAAAAGAAGGGAGTGCAAGGGATAATGTTGTAAAACAAAAAATTACCTATGCATATGTACTGTTAAAAAATGTTATAATTATAAAATTAA
This sequence comes from Sminthopsis crassicaudata, assembly GCF_048593235.1. Classification (NCBI taxonomy): domain Eukaryota; kingdom Metazoa; phylum Chordata; class Mammalia; order Dasyuromorphia; family Dasyuridae; genus Sminthopsis; species Sminthopsis crassicaudata. The sequence continues at coordinate 212,722,704 of NC_133618.1, read as the reverse complement.
GTTTAAAAAAAGAAAATGAAATAAAACTAAAACTAACTAAATAAAATTCCAAGTAGAATATTGTGTAGAATGCTAAGATGATATTCTTAGTCCTCATGGTTATACTGGAAATTTTGTTAAATACGTAAATAACAATTTATACCTATGCTACTTAGTTTATCATCAACAATTGAAAAATAAAACTGTTCCAATTTTTTAAAAAAAATAATAATCCTAATACCTTAACCAAGTAAGAATAAAACAAAGAAGAAATGTAAAATAATGATTTATTGAATATTAATTAAAATATTAATTCAATTCTGATATACTATTTATTTAAAGAATCTATTCTTATGAGTGTAGAGGGTGCAAATAGACAATATGTTGTTTGGCTCCTCACCTTCCTTTGGTGCTCTCACTTTCCTGAGAAGTCAGGGAAGGGATGACCACCTGTGTTATACTTGAAACAAGGATACTTACAACAAGGTGTTAACTCAGTGGAATTGATGAGACAATGATTAACTATTTCACATATGTACTTAGTTCTTACTACAGTGATGTAATTGTTCTTTAGTTCACACATAATCAGTATACTGAAATTATATAATTATAATAAAGTATATAAGAGCAAGAATCACTGGAAGATAGACATTCTATCTTTGACCATCTTGGTAGTGGCTATCCTGCCTCCTACACTAATGGGGAGACTAGTTGAGACTAGCAGATTGGCAGACTCAGTCAGTCAAACCAGACATTGTCAGCAGGTTCCCTCTGAGCTGAAAGGTCTTATACCTTTATCCAGAGTTCCCTCACTGTCTGGGGCCCTCTACATAGGAGACTGAGACTACTAGTATGAGAATATTCAGCATGAGGAAAACAGTTAATGAAAATGGAAAAGGAGTAACAAAACTATTTATACTATTATTTATACTATATACTATATTCTAGGAACATTACTAAATACTTTTAAAATATTAATTCATTTGATCTTTATAAAAAACCTTGTGAGGCAGATTCTTTTTCAATCTCCCTTTTATAGATAAAGAAACTGGGACAAAGATTTTTAATTATTTGCTCAAGGTCACAGAGAACTAAATCTTTGACTTATGATTTGAACTAAGGTCTTTCTGATTTCACTGTGTTCTACCAACTATCTATCATCTTGCTCTAATTATAATTAATTGTATTAAGAAGAATAACAACAAAATATCCTAAAATCACATGCTTAATTTGATACAGCCATCAAAAACTTTGGACAATCTACAACATTAAATTATGTTTATGAGTATAAAAAGTACAGGAAGAGGGATTTTTTTTTTAAATAAAAAGAAAACCTAAAACCAAACCAATCCTCTTAGAGAAAAATGATACTTTAAAAATTTTCTCAGTCAATTCAGGAATAAAGAAATAATTTTTACTCTCTTTTATTTAATTATAGGGGGGAAAAACAGGCAACAAAAGAAATAATGACATAACAATAAACCAAGGAAAGAAAAAAAATCCTGATTGGTAATAAAATAATGGTTTATTTTTGGAATCAGTAGACAAACAAATTGAGTTAATTCATAGTTATTGGTATTAGTAGATATTATTGGTATCAGTTATTTGGAATTTGTTTTTAAAATAGGTCAATGGAACAAAACTAACTGAAAATATTTATTTGTGTCGTTAGCATGTATCACTATGCATAGAACAAATAATAAATGTTTATTGAATTGAATTAGCCTCTCATCAATCAATGGGAATGTTATTGATTTCTGTTTTATATGTAACCTTTGTTCTAGAAGTCATAGTTATAGGACTCTTTCCTCATTGCAGAGATGAATTCCCTGACCTGCATGAGGGACCAGGAGGATTTGATGAGATTAGGAGAGCTCTAGCCTTCTTCAGTTCTCTATAGAATTCTTCATATTTCAAGACTCCTCAAGTTTCAAGTAACTTCATAGGCTTCTGACTTCCATATTTTAAAGGAAAGATTTCAACTTATTAAAAGAAAGACTAAGATAATTGAGAGGGACTGTTGATATTTATTATGTCTTTTAACCAAGCTTGTTCAGTTTCCTTGAGTAGAAATTTAGAACTCCCTCTTAATTGACATATATAAGTTAACACTCTAAATGGTAGAACTTTTTTACTCTGTATTATCTAGTACAAATTTTCCTAAATATATCTTTTCTAATTTGTTTTGCTGGAATTGGGATAAATGGGTCTTCCTTGCTATTTTCTATATATATTCATTAAGACCAGAGTCAGGAAGATGAGTTAAAATCTGACCTCAGACATTTGTTGCCAATATGATTTTGGGCAAGTCATTAACCCTGTTTGCCTTAGTTTCCATATCTATAAAGTGAATTGGAGAAACAAATGGAAACTACTCCTGTATTTTTGGCAAGGAAATCCCAAATGAGGTCATGAAGATCGGAAAATTACTGATACAATTGAATAATTTAAAAAAAAAACCAAATAAACAAACATGTATGTTGAAGAACTGTTATTTGGGTGGAAAGGGGTTAAGTCTTGAAATTATAATTTAGGATCCCTTTTTGACCAATAATTGAACAGTAATACAGAAATGGATTTGAGCCTTATCCTGTGACCTCCTTTATCTATTCAAATTGTACTTAACTAGAAAGCATTTCAATATAGTGAGTTCATCAATTTCTTTCAGATTGGACCAAATTTGGCTTATATTAACAATTTCTAAAGTCTATTGTTGTAGTAGTTGTGGCAGTTATTTGTTTTTATGTTAATTTTCAAATGCTATCGGCACTCATAACATAAAAATCCATTTAAAATTATTTCATTAATTGATCTTTTAAAGAATATGAGCAAAATAATATAAAAAATGTAATTACTCATTATTTTTGATGATGTCTTGTAGACTTCTCTTTTTTAACAGCAATAAATATTTCTGACAATCTTTTCATGAGCTTTATATTTGAAACCACCAAATGGAGTGGAGTATGGATTGTGTCCACCACAAAGAGATATGTAAATATTCATTATTACTATCTTTCCCAACACAAATACCATTATATCACAATTATTATTTAAAGAGATAATAAAATACATGAGAATTAAAATACCCAGAGTCTTACAGGAAGTTTACTAGCAATACAGCCAATAAATAGGTGACATTCAGGTTCAAAGAATATGTTGGAGTCAATTCTGTGTTCAGAATCATGTAAAAGAAGAAAGTAGAGAAAGAACTGCATCGAGAATCTAAATTACCAGAATATTAAGTTAAAAGGAAGGAATTGCTGTAAAAAAGCAAGACTTTTATCTCCATATAACACTGACAGTTTTCTTTAGCACCTTGTCTTCCCTATTAGATTAGATTGTAAACTCCTTGAGAGCAGACTTTCATTTTCTTATTATATGACCCAAATAATAAATACTTATTGAGTTGAATTAGTTTCTCACCAATCATCAGGAGATAGGTGTTATTATTATTGTGGTTTTATATGTATGTAGCCCCTGTTCTAAAAGTCATGATTGTGGGACTCTCTCCTGATTGCAGAGATGAATTCCTTGAAAAGACATTGATCTGAACTCTCTGAATATTTTCAAGTAACTTTAAAATAATGCTTCAACTCTTAATTTGGAGTGGCAGAATCAGCAAGAGCCAGAATGAGACATGTTGTGGTCCATGAAAATTTAAGAGATTGCAGGGAAAAAAAAAAAAAAAATTGTATCACCGAGGAGGAAATCTGTCTGAAGCCCACATACCCAACAGTGACAACAGTAGCTAATACAACAACAGTAACTTCAGGAGCTCTAAGCTCAGAGATAATAAAGAAGTCAATTTGTCAGAAATTGATATAGGGAACTTTTTACTTATACTACGTGCTGATTACTAAATATATTGCCCACAAACAATTTTGAGATGCAGTTTCATGGCAGAGAAGAGCACAAAGATTTGGTCATAAGTGAGTTGGAGGCCTAGTCAAGAGTTCCAAAGCAAAGAGGATGACAGAGACTAGGCGCTTTTTCTGGGTGAAGACTAGATTGCAGATTACAGACCAGCAGAGTAATTATTACTCTTCTCCCTGGATCATAGCACCTTGGAAACACCAAAAACTTGCAAATACCCAGAACTAGTCCTGGCAAGAGAAACACAAAAAAGCCTGAAGGTTGGCACATTGCCTCTATACACACAGGTGAGCTCAAGTTTAACATAAAATCCTAAGTCAAAAGAAAATAGTGGAAAATATAGAAGAAATAAGCAAACTCATCAAATCTCATTCTTCTTTGTAAAGATGAGAGGCAAGAAGAATGAGTAAAAAGGCAGCAGAAAGTAGATGAATGAAAACAGGAAATTAACCATTAAAAACCTGATTATTAGTAAGATAATCTCACTTCCAATGAAGAAAAAAATTTTTTTTAATTTTTTTATTATATATATATTTTTTATAATATTATCCCTTGTATTCATTTTTCCAAATTATCCCCCCCTCCTTCTATTCCCTCCCCCCCGATGACAGGCAATCCCATACATTTTACATGTGTTACAATATAGTCTAGATACAATACATGTGTGTGAATATCATTTTCTTGTTGCACAATAAACATTAGATTCCGAAGGTACATGCAACCTGGGCAGACAGATATTAGTGCTAACAATTTACATTCACTTCCCAGTGTTTCTTCTCTGGGTGTAGTTGTTTCTGTCCATCATTGATCAACTGGAAGTGAGTTGGCTTTTCTTTATGTTGAAAATTTCCACTTCCATCAGAATACATCCTCATACAGTATTGTTGTTGAAGTGTATAGTGATCTTCTGGTTCTGCTCATTTCACTCAGCATCAGTTGATTTAAGTCTCTCAAGCCTCTCTGTATTCCTCCTGCTGGTCATTTCTTACAGAGCAATAATATTCCATAACCTTCATATACAATAATTTACCCAACCATTCTCCAACTGATGGACATCCATTCATCTTCCAATTTCTAGCTACAACAAAGAGAGCTGCCACAAACATTTTGGCACATATATGTCTCTTTCCGCTCTTTAGTATTTCTTTGGGATATAAGCCCAGTAGTAGCACTGCTGGGTCAAAGGGTATGCACAGTTTGATAACTTTTTGGGCATAATTCCAGATTGCTCTCCAGAATGGCTGGATTCTTTCGCAACTCCACCAGCAATGTATTAGTGTCCCAGTTTCCCCACATCCCCTCCAAAATTCATCATTATTTGTTCCTGTCATCTTAGCCAATCTGACAGGTGTGTAGTGGTATCTCAGAGTTGTCTTAATTTGCATTTCTCTGATCAGTAGTGATTTGGAACACTCTTTCATGTGAGTGGATATAGTTTCAATTTCTTCCTCTGAGAATTGTCTGTTCATATCCTTTGACCATTTATCAATTGGAGAATGGTTCGGTTTCTTATAAATTAGGGTCAGTTCTCTATATATTTTGGAAATGAGACCTTTGTCAGAACCTTTGTTTTTAAAAATATTTTCCCAATTTGTTACTTCCCTTCTAATCTTGTTTGCATTAGTATTATTTGTACAGAAACATTTTAGCTTGATGTAATCAAAATCTTCTATTTTGTGATCAATAATGATCTCTAGTTCTCCTCTGGTCATAAATTCCTTCCTCCTCTACAGGTCCAAGAGGTAGACTATTCTCTGTTACTCTAAACTATTTATGATCTCATTCTTTAAGCCTAAATCATGGACCCATTTGGATCTTATCTTGGTATATGGTGTTAAGTGTGGATCCATATCTAATTTCTGCCATATTAATTTCCAGTTTTCCCAACAGTTTTTTTCTGAATAATGAATTTTTATCCCTAATGTTGGTATCTTTGGGTTTGTCAAAGATTAGATTGCTATAGATGTACCCTTTTTTGTCCTTTGTATCTAATCTGTTCCACTGATCTACCAGTCTATTTCTTAGCCAATACCAAATGGTTTTGGTGACTGCTGCTATATAATATAGCTTTAGATCAGGTACACTTAGACCACCTTCCTCTGAGTTTTTTTTTTCATTAGTTTCCTTGCAATTCTTGACCTTTTATTCTTCCAAATGAATTTTGTTGTTATTTTTTCTAGGTCATTGAAATAGTTTCTTGGGAGTCTGATTGGTATAGCACTAAATAAATAGATTAGTTTGGGGAGTACTGTCATCTTTATTATATTCGCTCGGCCTATCCAAGAGCACCGAATGTCTTTCCAATTATTTAAATCTGATTTTATTTTTGTGGGAAGTGTTTTGTAATTTTTCTCATATAATTCCTGACTTTTCTTTGGTAGATGGATTCCCAGATACTTTATACTCTCAACATTTGTTTGGAATGGAATTTCTCTTTGTATCTCTTGCTGTTGCATTTTGTTAGTGATATATAAAAATGCCGAGTATTTATGTGGATTTATTTTGTATCCTGCCACTTTGCTGAAATTTTTAATTATTTCTAGTAGCTTTTTAGCAGAGTCTTTGGGGTTCTCTAAGTATACCATCATGTCATCTGCAAAAAGTGATAGTTTGATTTCCTTATTTCCTACTCTAATTCTTTGAATCTCTTTCTCGGCTCTTATTGCCGAGGCTAGCGTTTCTAGTACTATATTGAATAGTAATGGTGATAGTGGGCAACCTTGTTTCACTCCTGATCTTACTGGGAAAGGTTGCAGTTTATTTCTATTGCATATTATGCTTACTGAAGGTCTTAAATATATGCTCCTGATTATTCTAAGGAATAGTCCATTTCTTCCTATACTCTCAAGAGTTTTTAGTAGGAATGGATGTTGGATTTTGTCAAATGCTTTTTCTGCATCTATTGAGATGATCATATGGTTCTTATTAATTTGATTATTAATATGGTCAATTATATTAATAGTTTTCCTAATATTAAACCAGCCCTGCATTCCTGGAATAAATCCTACTTGATCATAGTGTATTATCCTGGAGATGATTTTCTGAAGTCTTTTTGCTAATATCTTATTTAAGATTTTAGCATCAATATTCATTAAGGGGATTGGTCTATAATTTTCTTTCTCAGTTTTCGATCTACCTGGTTTAGGTATCAGTACCATGTCTGTGTCATAAAAGGAGTTTGGTAGGACTCCTTCATCCCCTATTTTTTCAAATAATTTATATAACATTGGGGCTAATTGTTCTTTAAATGTTTGGTAGAATTCACATGTGAATCCATCTGGCCCTGGGGATTTTTTCCTGGGGAGTTGATTAATAGCTTGTTCTATTTCTTTTTCTGAAATGGGACTATTTTAGCAATTTATCTCCTCCTCTGTTAATCGAGGGAGCCTATATTTTTGGAGGAAGTCATCCATTTCACTTACGTTATCAAATTTATTGGCATAAATTTGGGCAAAGTAACTCCTTATTATTTCTCTAATTTCCTCTTCATTGGTGGAAAGATCCCCCTTTTCCTTTGTAAGACTATCAAATTGATTTTCCGCTTTCTTTTTTTTTGATCAAATTTACCAGAGGTTTATCTATTTTATTGGCTTTTTCATAAAACCAACTCTTGGTTTTATTTATTAATTCAATAGTTTTTTTACTTTCAATATTATTGATTTCTCCTTTTAATTTTTGTATTTCAAGTTTAATTTTTGGTTGGGGGTTTATAATTTGGTCTTTTCAATGGAGAAAAATTTTTAAAAATGCAATAAAAAACAGAATATTTTTTAAAACATGCTTAAAACATAAAGTTTTTAAAATTCATAACAAGAAATTTTAGTTTAAAGTGACCAAAAAAATAAATAAATAAAACAACAAATAAAACCAGTATGCTATTATAGAATTAATTTATTTTATATTTAAATTTATTTAGAATGTTTGATAAATACAATTCACTGCAAAATCAACTTAATATTGGGTTCCTTATTCCCACTTTCAAATTTATTTATGAATTGATTAATTTCTTTTAATTTTCTTATATTGGGCTATTTAATTAATTTAGTTTTGTTCTGTTAATATAAGTATCTATCTATTAGGAAATAAATATATAAGTCAATCAACATTTATTAGGCACCAACTTCATCCCAGGTATTATATTGAGTCCTGGTGATATAAAAAGAAGCAAATTACTGCCCTTGCTCTCAAAGAGCTTACAGCCTAATAGTAGAGACAATATGCAAATAAATGTATAGAAAGCAAGCTATATACAGGATAAAGAGGAAATTATTAAAAGAGAGAAATCTCTGGAATTAAGATGGGTTATTAAGCCTCCCTATAGAAAGTTGGAATTTATTTGGGATTTAAAGGAAGCCAGGGAGCTCAGCAGTTTGTCACAAAGTAGGGAGAACTTTCCAAAGTTGGCAGATAGCCAAAGACAAATCTGGAAGTTGAGAAGTGGGTCTTGTTTGTGGAATATCAAGAAGTCTATTGCCTCTGGTTTGAAAATTATGATAAGAAGGTTAAAATATAAGAAGACTAGAAAGGTAGGGGTGGGGTGATCTTTGATGGGGTGGACTTTGAACACTAAAAACCATTTTGTATTTAATATGGAGAATTTATTGAGTAGAAGCTTGACATGGTCAGACATACACTTTAGAAAAATTAATTTGGTGGAAGAATTAAAAGCAGGATAAAATTTGGTGGAAGTTTTAAAAGCAGGATAAATTGGAGTTGGTAGAAACTTGAGTTAGGCAGACCCACCAGCAAGCTATTACAGTAATAAAGTTGTGAAGCAATTAGTTTCAGAAGAGTGAGCAGTGTCAGAGAAAATAATGGAGCCCATTCAAGATACAAGGCAAAGGTCTTGACAACAACTGGGTTCACAGTGATGAGAGATAATGAAGAATTTAGGATGACTCTTAGGTTGGAGCCTGAGGGAATGGGAAAATGGTGTTGCTATCTTCAGTAATAGGGAATTTGAGTAGGGGATAGTATTTAGGAGAAATTTAATATGTTCTTTTTAGGACATATTAAGTTAAAAATATCTACTGGACATCTACATTGAAATGTATGAAAGATATTTGCAGATGCAAATTAGGATATCAATAGAGTATATAGAGAAAGGTGATTTGAGAAGCATCAGTATAGAGATGGTAATTAAATCCATCTGATCAGATAAGATCATGCAGAGAGGTAGTAAAAAGGGGAAGAAAAATAAAACCCAGGAGTGAACATTAAGAAATACAGACAGATAAAGTAGAGTGATGTAGGAGAGGAATATTCAAAGGGGAAAATAAAGAAGCAATGAAAGAAGAGAACCAGGAGAGAGCCATGTCCTAAAAACCTAGAGAGAACAAATTATCAGGGAAAAAAGTGATCAACAGTGTCAAAGGCCTCAGAAAAGTTAGTCAAAGAGATTTAGGATTGAAAAATTATTATATTTGCCAACTAAGAGATAATTAGTAATGTTGTAAATAATAGTTTTGGGAGAATGATGATGTCAGGCTCTAGATTGTTATAGTTTAAAAAGAGAATCAGAGGAGAGAAACTAGAGACCTTCCTGTAGATAACCTTTTTGAGGAATTTAAAGGTCAGAAGAGACAGAAGATGTTAGCTAGCATGAAATAATAAAGTGAGGGTTTTTTAATGATAGAAAAAAATTTATATATTTTTGTTCACTTATTTTCAATCATGTCTAATTCTGCATAATTGCATTTAGAATTTTCTTGACAAAGATAGTAGATAATTTTTATTTCCTTCTCCAAGTCCTTTTATAAATAAGGAATAAGTTCTGTTAGACACAGAACCTTGGAAAGAAAGGAAAGAAAGAAGTAACATTGAGACACTAAGTGCTTCACCAGAGATATCAGCACAGGGGTAGGGAGAGGAGCAGGGATAGTGGGGGGAAAGTCTAGCTTTCAACTCTGGGCTTCAACTCAGTTTCTCGGTTTAACTTTTCAGTTTAGCTCCAGTTTTTCAGTGCCAAATTGCCCCCGGAGGGGCTGCTTTTATTGGGTAAGAAGCAAAAGAGCAAACTTGGCAAGAAACAAATTCATGAGTTTGTGGGTGGGGGGAGAGTAGTTATTAATTTAAATCTGGGATCCTAGAGGCTTATTTTATACTAGGCCCTTACTGTGACTTTCCCAGACTGACTAGTAGTAAGTATCTGAGTCCAGATTTGAAATCAGAAAAATCCCAGAACTCTATTCCCTGTGCCATCTACCTACTCTGGACATATTTATAGGCAATATTGATGTAGTGCATGACATGTAGAGCTCAGTTCAGCTTCATAGCTCCACCCTTTTGGGATGTAGTCCAGTCTGAAATCTAAGTTAAGACAAACTCCAGAGACCCACCAACAAAGGTCTGGAGTATCAACTTGCAGCCCCTGTCAGGAATCCCAGTCATGTCACTAAGATTAAATATTCCCCATAAAATCCATTTATGAGCCATCCCATGGCTGCTCCCCTCCTTTGGTTCAGTCAGCCAGGCAATCTGCCTTACCTTTCATTATGCCCTATGCCACATGGTATCTTCCCTAAATTCACTGTGCTTGCCAACCCTACTTCTCCCCCTTGCAGCCAACTAACGCTTTTAGGGTACAAAGTATCTTTCAGGATTTGGCCTGGCAGTTAGACATGCCCCAACCTCATGGGTTACTCCAACTCCCTTTCTACTGGATAATTGTGATTCCACTGAGGAATTTGTCTTGCAAATGCTCTCTGAATTCTATTGTATATTTCACAATCCAGTATCTATTATATCCCTTCATTTTGTCTCTAATCTATTCCCCTTAGTAAATTTACCTTATGTTCAAGAAAATGGCCATTGTTACTTCTTCACATAACTGAACCCCAACTTTTCATGTCTGTTATCATTTAGTGCCAAAACCAACATTGGAGATCACATCAGACATCCTGTGAGTGATGTAGACACACAAATGAAAGGGATACAATAGAATCCATGGAAATGGTAAATATGAAATAGAAAGGGAAAGTTTCCTAATGGAATTTGAGATTTACCAGGAGAAAGCAAACACCCCATAAATCTGGAGCATGTCTTTATCTGACAGGCTAAATCCTGAAAGGGACATAGCAACCCCAAAGAATTAACTAGCTAAAAGGAGTAGAAGTGGAGTTGGGAATCATAATAAAGTAAGGAAAGATACCACATGGCATGGAATAAAGGTAAGGGAAAAGATACTATGAGGCAAAGTGTCATGGCAGATTGACCCAAAGGAAGGCAGTAGCAATGGGATGGTCTATAAATAAATAATATAGAGAAAATTTAATCTCAATTACATGGCTATGATTTTTGACAGGATATGGGAAGATGAGACAGAGACCCCTACAGAGTGTGGGATTCAAGGGTTTGACAAAATTTAGATTTCAGACTGGAGACCTTCCCAGAAAGTGGGACCATAGAGTTAAAATGATCTTTATCAAAGCCTCAGGGACTAATTTTTATCAATTCCTCTCCTAACCACACCTAACATTGAAGACCTTATCAGTAGGGAATGAGATGAAGAGATTGAAAACAAGTATAGAGGGAGGGATGACAAAGCATGTAATCTATTAGAAAAGAGGTGATCACTTGGCAAAAAGAAGGATCTAATCCTGGTAATGAGTGTAGTAAATTGCCCCTTAACTTGGAGACAAACTAGGTGAGAAATTTTTCACCAAACTCTGAACACTAACTAAGGGGACCCTAATTTTGTTGAGGCATCTTTCTCCTCAACAATAGGACATGTAGTTTATTATTAAAAAAGATACTTCAGTTTTTTTCTTTGCCCCTATCTTTAAGTATTGTCTTCCCTTTCTAGAATGGAAGGTACTTAGGAGCAGTGACTAGATTGAATGGGAAATATTCTCTGCCTGGTTAAGCATTTGATAGCCTCAAGATTTCTTACCACATTAAATTTAGCTTCAGAAACTCTAGCCAATGAGGAAAGGATCCAGGGACTTGGGGAGGAAGGCAGTAGGAAAAAGTTGAGCTCTTTTAGGGATTTTTTTTTTAATCATATAGAATTCTTTTTTTTTTTTAATTTTATTTATAAAATTTTTTGACAATACATATGAATGAGTATTTTTTTTTATAATATTATCCCTTGTATTCATTTTTCCACATTGTCCCCTCCCTCCCTTTACTCCCTCCCCTTAATGACAGGCAATCTCATACATTTTACATGTGTTACAATATAACCTAGATACAATATATGTGTGTAAATAAGATTTTTTTTTTTTTTTTTTTTTTGTACATTAAGTATTAGATTCCCAAGGTATAAGTAACCTGGGTAGATAGACAGTAATGTATACAATTTACATTCACTTCCCAGTGTTCCTTCTCTGGGTGTAGTTGTTTCTATCCATCATTGATCAACTGGAAGTGAGTTGGATGTTCTTTAAGTTGAAGATATCCACTTCCATCAGAATATATCTTCATACAGTATTGTTGTTGAAGTGTACAGAGATCTTCTGGTTCTGCTCATTTCACTCAGGATCAGTTCATGTAAGTCTCTCAAAGCCTTTCTGTATTACTCCTGCTGGTCATTTCTTACAGAGCAATAATATTCCATAACCTTTATATACCATAATTTACCCAACCATTCTCCAATTGATGTACATCCATTCATCTTCCAGTTTCTAGCCACTATAAAAAGAGCTGCCACAAACATTTTGGCACATACAGGTCCCTTTCCCCTCCTCAGTATTTCTTTGGGATATAAGCCCAATAGCAGCAATGCTGGGTCAAAGGGTTTGAACAGTTTGATAACTTTTTGGGCATAGTTCCAAATTGCTCTCCAGAATGGTTGGATTCTTTCATAACTCCACCAACAATGTGTTATTGTTGCAGTTTTCCCACATCTCCTCAAACATTCATCATTATTTGTTCCTGTCATCTTAGCCAATCTGAAAGGTGTGTAGTAATATCTCAGAGTTGTCTTAATTTGCATTTCTCTGATCAGTAGTGATTTGGAATACTCTTTCATATGAGTGGGTATAAGTTCAATTTCCTCATCTGAGAATTGTCTCTTCATATCCTTTGACCATTTATCAATTGGAGAAGGGTTTGATTTCTTAAAAATTAGGGTCAGTTCTCTATATATTTTGGAAATGAGACTTTTATCAGAACCTTTTTAAAAAATATTTTCCCAATTTATTACTTCCCTTCTAATCTTGTTTGCATGAGTATTGTTTGTACAGAAACTTTTTAGTTTGATGTAATCAAAATTTTCTATTTTGTGATCAATAATGATCTCTAGTTCTCCTCTTGTCATAAATTCCTTCCTCCTCTACAGGTCCAAGAGGTAGACTATTCTCTGTTACTCTAAACTATTTATGATCTCATTCTTTAAGCCTAAATCATGGACCCATTTTGATCTTATCTTGGTATATGGTGTTAAGTGTGGATCCATATCTAATTTCTGCCATACTAATTTCCACTTTTCCCAACAGTTTTTCCAAATTTTTATCCCTAATGTTGGTATCTTTGGGTTTGTCAAAGACTAGATTGCTATAGATGTACCCTTTTTTGTCCTTTGTATCTAATCTGTTCCACTGATTGAGTGGTCTATTTCTTAGCCAATACCAAATGGTTTTGGTGACTGCTACTATATAATATAGCTTTAGATCAGGTACACCTAGACCACCTTTATCTGACTTTTTTTTTCATTAGTTCCCTTGCAATTCTCGACCTTTTATTCTTCCATATGAATTTTGATTTTATTTTTTCTAGGTCATTGAAATAGTTTCTTGGGAGTCTGATTGGTATAGCACTAAATAAACAGATTAGTTTGGAGAGTATTGTCATCTTTATTGTATTCACTCGGCCTATCCACAAGCACTGAATGTCTTTCCAATTATTTAAATCTGATTTTATTTTTGTGGCAAGTGTTTTGTAATTTTTGTCATATAATTCCTGACTTTTCTTTGGTAGATGGATTCCCAAATACTTTATACTCTCAACATTTGTTTGGAATGGAATTTCTCTTTGTATCTCTTGCTGTTGCATTTTGTTGGTGATGTATAAAAATGCCGAGTATTTATGTGGATTTATTTTGTATCCTGCAACTTTACCAAAATTTTGAATTATTTCTAGTAGCTTTTTAGCAGAGTCTTTGGGGTTCTCTAAGTATACCATCATGTCATCTGCAAAGAGTGATAGTTTGATTTCCTCATTTCCTACTCTAATTCCTTGAATTTCTTTCTCAACTCTTATTGCTGAGGCTAATATTTCTAATACAATATTGAATAGTAATGGTGATAGTGTGCAACCTTGTTTCATTCACTCCTGGTCTTACTGGAAAAGGTTCCAGTTTATTTCTATTGTATATTATGCTTACTGACAGTCGTAAATAGTCCATTTATTCCTATTCTCTCAAGCATTTTTAGTAGGAATGGATGTTGGATTTTTTCAAATGCTTTTTCTGCATCTATTGAGATGATCATATGGTTTTTATTAATTTGATTATTAATATGATCAATTATACTAATAGTTTTCCTAATATTAACCCAGCCCTGCATTCCTGGTATAAATCATACTTGATCATATTGTATTATCTTGGGGATAATTTTCTGAAGTCTTTTGGCTAATATCTTATTGAAGATTTTAGCATCAATATTCATTAAGAAAATTGGTCTATAATTTTCTTTCTCAGTTTTTGATCTACCTGGTTTAGTTATCAGTGCCATGTCTGTGTCATAAAAGGAGTTTGGTAGGACTCCTTCATCCCCTATTTTTTCAAATAGTTTATATAACATTGGGGCTAATTGTTCTTTAAATATTTGGTAGAATTCACTTGTAAATCCATCTGGTCCTGGGGATTTTTTCTTGGGGAGCTGATTAATAGCTTGTTCTATTTCTTTTTCTGAAATGGGACTATTTTAGCAATTTATCTCCTCCTCTGTTAATCTAGGGAGCCTATATTTTTGGAGGAAGTCATCCATTTCACTTAAATTATCAAATTTATTGGCATAAAGTTGGGCAAAGTAACTCCTTATAATTTTGCTGATTTCCTCTTCATTGGTGGAAAGATCCCCCTTTCATTTGTAAGACTATCAATTTGATTTTCCTCTTTCCTTTTTCTGATCAGATTTACCAAAGGTTTATCTATTTTATTAGCTTTTTCATAAAACCAACTCTTGGTTTTATTTATTAGTTCAATATTTTTGTTTTTTTTTTTACTTTCAATATTATTATTTTCTCATTTTACATTTTGTATTTCAAGTATGATTTTTGGTTGGGGTTTTTTTAATTTGGTCTTTTTCTAGCTTTTTAAGTTGCAGGCCCAATTTGATAATCTTCTCTTTCTCTATTTTGTTCAAATAAGCCTCTAAAGATATAAAATTTCTCCTTAATTCCACTTTAGCTGCATCCCACAAATTTTGGTATGATGTCTCATCATTGTCATTATCTTGAGTGAAATTATTAATTGTTTCTATAATTTGCTATTTCACCCAGTCATTTTTTAAGATGAGATTATTCAGTTTCCAATCACTTCTTCATCTATTTACCCCTAACTTCTTACTGAATGTAGCTTTTATTGCATTGTGATCTGAGAAGAAGGCATTTATTATTGCTGCCCTCCTACATTTAATTTTGAGATCTTTATGTCCTAATATATGGTCAATTTTTGTATAGGATCCATGAACTGCTGAGAAGAAAGTATATTCCTTTCTATTGCCATTTAGTTTTCTCCAAAGATCTATCATACCTAGTTTTTCCAATGTTGTATTTACTTTTTAAATTTCTTTCTTATTTGTTTTGTGGTTTGATTTGTCTAAATCTGGGAGTGCAATGTTGAGATCTCCCACTATTATAGTTTTACTGTCTATTTCTTCTTGCAACTCTCTTAACTTTTCTATTATCTCTGGACAGTTCTCTTTGATGATTTCCTGTAAAATAGAATGTAGGCTCTTTTCTTGGTCATAGTTTTTGGGAAGTCCAATGATCCTCAGATTATCTCTCCTAGATCTATTTTCCAGGTCTATAGATTTTCCCAGTAAGTATTTGACATTATTCTCCAGCTTTTCATTTTTTTTTTTTTTTATTTTGTTTGACTGATTCTTGGGTTCTCAATGAATCATTCATTTCTATTTGTTCCATCCTGATTTTTAATGTTATTTTCTTCCTTCAGATTTTTTAGTTCTTTTTTTTTTATATGCCCAATTGAGTTTTAAAATGAATTATTTTGCTCTATTGAATATTTTCCATTACCCTAATTTTTTTTAGAGAATTATTTTCCTTTTCCAATTCAGAAATCCTACTTTCCTGTGATTTTTTTTAACCTTTTCTAATTCATAAATTTTGTTTCCCTGAATCTCCTGTGAATTCTTTATTTTTTCAAACTCAAATTTCAGGATGTTGTTGTTCTCTATCATAGCTTCTCTTTCCTTTCCCCATTTTTCTTCAAACTCTCTTAACTTTTTAAAATCTCTTCTAGGAGAGAGTTATATGATGGGGGGCAGGTATTGTTCCCCTTTAGGCTGTTATCTGCTAACTCTCTGCTATTAACTTCCTCGGGTTGCATACCCACTCTTTCTCTTTGTAGAAGGAATAAATGGTCTTCTTTAGCTTTTTATTCATATTTTAAAAATCTTTTGGGGTCAGTTCTTGGGGTAAGAAATTATTTATTTATTTCTTTACCAGCTTCCTCCCAGACTGGATGGATGCCATGGCTCCTGTACCTGAGCTAAGAGAAAGCTCTGGGAGAGAGTTCCCCTCCCCCTCCCTGGAAGTCCCTCAGGGGTGATTAGTATGGCTGCATGCTGTAAGCTTGCCCAGTGAAGTACCTGGCTGAGTGTCCTAGAGACTTCCCTGAGGTTTAAGACTGAACAGTAAAAGCGACACAAAGCCCAGACAATGGGTCCCGTGGGGCGTGGATGTCAGCAGCAGATGACGTGAAAAGCCCCTGCACTGAGACTGGAAGTGTCTGCCCAGAAACCATGGTTCCTGTTTCAAAGGTTCTGCTTCTCTGGGACTTCCTTGGCTGAGTTCCACAGCCTCCAGCCAAGCCAGGCACTATGTGAATTATATGTTGCCTCGGACCATGTCCACGCTTTTCAAGGTCTTAACTATCCCAAGCTGAAGCCCTGGACAGCAGAAGGTGGCTTCACAACCTTGCCGAGATCTGTTAGGTCACTTCTAGATTGGGGTGGTTCCAGTATCTGGCTTTATATTTTAAAGTGGCTTGATTTCTCTTCTGAGTTGCTGTTTTATAAGCAGAGAAGAGCTAACAGCTTTGTCAGATTCCTCCATCTCAGTGGCTTCTCTGATCCCAGAGCTCTCCCCAGCTTTATAGGCGCAGTGTGCTAGCACCTCATACTGTTTGTTCTGGCCTTTTTTTTTTTTTTTTTTTTTTTTTTCCTCCCCTGGGAACAGACCTTTTCTGTTGAAACTCCAGATTTTCTTCAGCTGGTAAGTGGTGCTTCCAGTCCTTGTTGTTTCTATCAGTCCAGTATTATTTTTAGGCTGATTTAACTAATTGGTAATGAGGGAAAAAGGGAGCTCACAAAATCGAGTGTATTTTCTCCTCCATCTTGGCTCTGCCCATCACTTTAGGGGATTTAAAAAAAGGACCACCCCTTGCCTGTATATATCTGTCTGTCAAATGATGATTTGTGAGGGAGACTGCACAACCTTTCTCATGAGAAAGAAATTAATTTTTTATTACACTCACAATTAAATTTTTGATTGTTTTAGAGTCACTACTGCCTTACATATCCTCTAAAACTTTAATCCTTTTAGAAGAAGAAGACTGGCAGATAGGATCGAAACAAGTTTGTTTCTAGGGTTGCTAAAACTAAGGACCATAATATAAGGCCAAGCTGTAGGCAATACATCTCTATAGATTTACAATCTGGTTCTCAAGAAACATACAGTGTATAATCATGATCAGACTCAAAGAGTTACTAGTTTGTACTCCATTAGCTTAACCTTCAAAATTGCAGGATAATGTCACAATAATATGGCATGAAAATATGTCTTTGATTCAGGGATCAAAAAAGAGTACAGGTTGGGTAGGTATAATGCAAACTATGATCTTTGAAGGAAGGGTGATCCTGGGTCTCAACCCCCCCCAGGCCTCTAGGAGGGACCTTACCCTCATATTCATAGAGAAAACCCCCAGATAATAATCCCCACCAATTCTATTAGAGATTTTGGCCTGGGGTATAATCACCACCCTCTAGTGTATTGAAAATTAGTCCCTCAAATTGCTCCCTAGCTTGGGACAACAAAAACCCAATATAACCAAAAACTTGTAAACCCATCTCTGCAAAAGATCCTAAGAAGATTTTTCTCACTGGTGAAAATATTTTCTTCTCAGTGTAATAAACCCATTTTTGCCACAAACCTTCCCTGCATTCATTCTTGTTTATGAATTGTTTCACCAAGCTTGTGACACTAGTCAGGGGACCCCACTGCTGTCAGTAGACCTCAACCCTCATTTCTCACACCTCAAATGATAGATAGATAGACAAGTAGGTAGATATGTATAAATGTAAATGTGAATATATAATTGTGAGGGATAGAACTCCTACCCTAAAATGACTACTCACAGACTTCTTGAAGTAAAAAACAGAAAAGTTGTTGTTTATTAATAGATTCTCATGAAAAGGAACAATTCCATGGTGAGGAGGGAAAGAAAGAAAGCTCACAGTAGAAAGGCTAAAGATTTAGGGAAGATATACAGTTTTTATGGATTTGGTTACAAAGGATTACATCATAGGTTGGGGAGAATTAAGAAAATAGGTGCCCTCTCCCCTTAATTGAATCTTAGACATGAGTGTCAATAGACTTTCAAAATTTAGATTACTAAGCTAACAGCAATCAACTAATAGTCTAAATATGGATAACATTGAATAGTGATAAATGTCATCATTTCAGGTTAAGTAAATATATCTAAAGTTTTAGTAAATATTGGCTATTGGCTAACACACAACATACTTATGCAGGTAACCGAGACATAGAAATAATGAATAATATAATACAGAAAAAGAATTTAAACATTCCTGGAAGTTCTTCACCTTATCTCTCCATTCCATACATAATGTAGATGTGTGTGTGTACATATACATATATCAGAAGGCATGAGGCAGGAGAGAAAGATACATAAAGAGACAAAGGCAGAGAAGCAGAGAGACATACAGAAACAAAAAGAGAAAGATGTACTAAAATCTGTTTTTCATGTGCTTTGGCTAAACAATATTAAAGGCACACATGCTTTTACTTTTGAATTATGTCAAATCATGGACTATAACAAAAATGCAAGAGATCACAGATGATGTCTTTTTATTATCATAAAAAGTAAATGAGGAATGTAGAAAGAAGGTAATGAAATAGTATGTGTTAAAACTAAAAATCAAAAACCAAAACCCATATTGTATATAGAAAAACACTTGGTTTTAATCAAATATAATCATAGAATTGTAAACAGTAATATTATGAGAAGAAAAAGTATTCAATTATTCAATCTTCATTTTAAAGCTTATTGTGTGTCAGTCACTGTGCAAATTATTGGAAATATGATGGGAAATACTTAAATCATATCTATTCTCAAAGTCTTTATACATTGTATTGAGTGTGAGAATATATATATATATATATATATATATATATATATATATATATATATATGTATGTATATATAAAACCAAAATAAATACACCCCCAAAAATATACCAGGGAAAAAATTAGAAGCATAGTTAATGGTAAAGATGAGTCAAAACCATTCTTATTTCTGGATGAGATAATTGTCAAGTTAAAAAAAAATTGACCAAAAAAATTATTGAATAGCAGTATGTGGAAGCTTGATGCTAAGTTCCCAGGGATAGAAAAAAAAAAAAAAAAAAAGAGACAGAGAGA
Source organism: Sminthopsis crassicaudata (assembly GCF_048593235.1). NCBI lineage: Eukaryota > Metazoa > Chordata > Mammalia > Dasyuromorphia > Dasyuridae > Sminthopsis > Sminthopsis crassicaudata. The sequence goes on along the minus strand of NC_133618.1, from coordinate 212,703,006 downwards.
AGAAAAACAAACAAACAATCCTTACCCTGCCCACAAGGAATTCATAGTGAAATAGGGAGACAACTTGCAAATGATTATATAACAATATTATAGACACCACATAAATTGGAGATAACTTTAAATGGAAAAGAAGGGAATATACCTATATTAAGAGAATACTGGAATGTTACCTGTTGATATTCGAGTGAGTTGAGACCTAAAGGAAGAGAGAGTATCCAATGCAATGGTACAGAACTCTGAAGAAATATTCTTGAGGCAAGCATTCTTACAATAGGATGTTAGTCAGTGGAATTGATAAGACAATGGTTGTCTAGTTTATCATGAGGATTAATAGTTCTCTAGTTTCATACAATTGATTTAATCTTACAACAAATAATGGTTCCCTAGAAATATAATGATTGGTTTATACTCAGTATGGTGAATTGATTTAATTGTAATAGAGTATATAAACTGTGGACAAACTCAGCCACAGAGAAGACTTGACCAGGCTCATGGTGGCTCTCCTGCCTTCATCACTTCTTCACTAAGACAAAGGACTTGGGCTGGTCCCAGGATCCTCCAGAAAGCTAGTCTTTTAATCCACATATTTTATTCCACCTCATGTGGGGGCTCTTCAAAAGCAATGGTACATTTTGTAACCCTAACTTGGGGGCTCTAGAAAGCAGGACATTACATTTGGATATGCAGATTCCTAACTGTCTGGCTGACGGGATAAGAGCAGAGACTGACTGAGACTGCTGATGTAGACTGGGAGACAGAAGGACACAATAAAGACTTTGGACTTTATCCCTGACTATTCTCATAGTGATTATTCTGCTGAAACCAAGGTCCATTCAGAGGACCTCCAGAAAGCTACCCAGAATATTCCAATCTAGGAGAAGGATATGAGAAGGTAGAAAAGTCCAGGCTTTAAGGACTACTAGTTTTGAAAATACATTGACTCAGGAGATGGAAATATTGGCTGTGAGGATCAAGGAGTCCAGTATCACTAATTGGAGTGTGCGTGGAAGGGGAGAAGTAAGTTTTAAGAAGACTGAAATTTCATTATAGGCTAAGCTGTGAAAGGTTTAGTAAAGAGAAAATTTTATAATTGATTGTAAAGGTAAAGTGGGTTCCCTAGAATGTATAGGATTCCCTAGAGTATATAGAAATAGCAAATATGGTTGAAAGGTCAGGTCTGTAACTTTGACAGCTGAATGATTGATATATTGTCATGAAGAAAGACTTGAGGTATAAAAACTAACCACTACTACTACTATATGCAGAATGTAATGAGGAACTGTAAGAGGGTGGTCAAAAGTGAAGATCAACTCAAAAGGACTTATTAACAGTTTATATATGGAATGAGAGAATAAAAGAAAATAAGGAGTTGAGAGCCTAGGTAACCAGGAAGATTGTTATACTTTTAACAATAGAAATTTTGAAAAGACAGATGGATTGGTATCTGGGTGACAAAGATAAGTTTAATTTTAGGCATGAATGAGTTTTTTAGAATTTTTTTTTTAGAGTTTTTGAATGTCCACAATACAAACATTTTGAAATGTCCAACAAACCACTTAAAACTTGAGTCTATAGGTTTAAGACAAAAGGCTACATAAGTAGATTTGACAATTTTCTATTTGGTTATCTTAATTTAATACAACAGAGCTAATGAGATCATTCATTAAAATAGTATAGTGGGAGAAAAAAGATCCAGATCAGAGACTTACAGTTTTTTCTTTACATAAACCTCAGGATGTTCATTCAATAATTGATGACTTCTGAAAAGTAACAAGATAAAAAAATAAACAAAATGTCAATTATTTAGATATAACAGTAACAAAAAAGCAAGAAAAATATGGAAATGACATCTATTTCAAAATTATATAATATGTATAAGATACATGGGAAGCAATCTGCTAAAATACATTCTACAATTATCTTTTGATGATTAGTGCTTTTAAAGAGTTTGAAAACTAGAAGTGTCATATTCTTTCACTTCCAACTTTTTTTCATTATTTCTTGTTAAATTCTTGATATATTGTCACTAAATTAAATTTTAGGTTAGTTTGCATAGATCTCTAAAGCAAGTTTACAATTGTTTGATTGGTACAGTAATAAATCTAATAATTAATTTTGTTAGAATTTTCATTTTTATTGTATGTGCATGAGACAAATATAGACTGTGAGAATAATGCCATTTATTTAAACCTACCTTTATTTATGTTACAAATGTTTTATATTTTATGTAAGTCTTTCATCCTGGTGAAGACAAAATCAGAGAGGAAGAGAGCCCTTTTGCATTAGTAAATACTATGCTTTTAACATTTTTATTGTAAGTAAATATAGTTTATTCATTTTTTTGGTTCCCTAAATGTTTCACTGCATTCCAACTCTAAAACGTAATTATTACTCAGGTCTGAGAGTAAACTGACACAAGAAGATCATGGGAGTAAAGAACTGATCCTAGGGAGGGAGATACCATGGGAGACACAGATATATTTAAAATACAGATGAAACCTGAAAAATACATACAGGTGGTCAGATATAGTATAGCAATATAGATATTTTGAAGACCTAAAACTAAATATTGTTAATTACCTTACAGGACTGTTGCGAGATTCCAATGAAATAATGTGTATATGATGGTTTGGGAAACATGATGTAGAGTTCTTATTGTTGTTGCATTACTACTTTGAACCTTAATTTTAACAATATTTTCTTTTGTCTTTAAAACATATTTTGCTACACTATATATGCAGTACTAGAGTTTAGTCTAAATATATTCTAAGGGCAATAATAAAAAAAAAAAATTTCATCATTTCCTTGAGTTCCACCCAAAATGAGTGGTCCTTTTCTCTTGTTTTATACTCCCAAACCTCTGGAAAATGTAGTAATACCTAATGTGAGTATTTATACATTAATCAACTTACTACTATGTTCTCTGTATAGGTTCTTCTGAAGAATCCTCTTAGTAAACACGTATTTCTGATTTCTAGAAGTCTACGATAATGGAATGAATGTATTGACAGGTTCTAGCACCCAAATGAAATCAACATACTCTCTGATAATGCAATTTGAATTCAAGCATATATCAATTATTTCATTAGAAAGGGATAGCATTTTTTTTCATCATGAGTCCTTTGGAATTGTCTTAGGTCATTATATTATTCAGAGTAGCCAAGTCATCACAGCCAATCACCATTAAAACAATTTTTTTTTTTTATTGTGCACCACAATCTTTCGGTTCTTCTCACTTTACTTTGCATCAATTCAGAAAAAATCTGTTTTTTTTTTAATTCCTTTCCTGAAAACATCTTCCCTGTCATTATATCAAACATAATAGTACTCTCCTAGAAACATAAGCCACAATTTCTTCAGCCATTTTCCAACAGAGAATAACCTCAATTTTCAATTCTTTACCACCACAATAAAAGAGTTATCATATTTATTGCACATTTAAGTCATTTTCATTTTTATTTGATCTCTCTGAGATAAAAACTTAATAGTCTTATTGGGGGGTCAAATGTTATACATAATTTCTATCATCCTTTGGGCATAGTTTCATATTGTTCTCCATAATGGCTATATCAATTCATTATTGCACAAAAAAATTATAAGTATACTCATTTACCCCCATCTCTCTAAGCATTTGTGATTTCTGATAGAAATAATACTACAGATTTTTTAAAATTTTCATTTCTCCAAACAATAGTGATTTAGATCATTTTCCATATGATTATATTTTGCATTGATTTAATTATTAGAAACATATCTGTTTATAGCCTTTGACAATTTTATTAATTGCAAAATGACTATTAGTTTTATAAAGTTGATTCACTTTCTTATATAGTCAGAAAATAAGGCCTTTATTAGAGAAACCTGTTTTAATTTTTTTTTTAATTTCATTTAATATTTTTTTATTTCATTGTTCATGGTACATTTTATCAAAATGTAGTTTTCCTAATTATCTCATTTAATTAGGTTCATTTCTGATTCTGTTTTCTTTGAGACCATGATTTAATACTGCTTAAAAAAACTGCTGAAGTTGGACTCTTATCCGGACCTAATTTACTTTTTTTGTGTCTTTATGTTTTACTTTTGTCTCTTCTAAACAACATAATGTAGGACTATTTTTTTCCTAATTCATTCTGCTGTTTGCTTCTATTTAAATGATTGAATTCACTCCATTTCCATTCCCAGTTATTATTACTAACTATAACTCTCTCCATTCCATTTTCTTCTGATTATCCTTCTCTGTCTCTGTCTCTTCCTCTGTCTCTCTATCACTCTCACTCTCTCACTTTCTCCATTGTATTCCTTAAAAATCAGTTTTGCTTCTGATCACTGCTTCCCCTAATTCAACCATTTGTCATGCATTTTCCTATTATTTCTTTTCTTCCTATTTTTTTCAATATAGATTTCTATAACTGAATATATGTGTGTGTGTGTGTGTGTGTGTGTGTGTGTGTGTGTGTGTGTGTGTGTGTGCATGGTCATGTATTCTTCCTTCTTTGAACTAATTCTGTGCAGAGTAAAGTTCAAGAATTGCCTGACATGCTTCCCATTTTCATCATGAATGATAAATGTTCTTCCTTGCATGATTTTACATGAGCTAATTTTCCCATTCTACTTCTCCTTTCCCCTCTTATCAGTGTATTCCTCCCTATTTCTTACTTTTTGTTTTGTTTTTGAAAGAGAGTATCCCAACAAAATTGATTCAAACTCATGTTCTCTATGGAGTTTGTTTGTTTGTTTTTTTTTCTGCCTTAATAATTATGAAATATTTATAACATGTGTATCAGCAATGCAAAATTTAACTTTATTGAGTCTCTTATCATTACTCTTTAATGTTTACCCATTTAAGCTTCAATTGAGTCTTGTATTTAAAGGTTAGATTTTTCTACAATTCTGCTCTTATATCATTAATACTTAGACATTCTCCATTTCATTAAATATCCAATTCAACCCTGGGAATTATACTATTTTGCTGCATACGTTATTCTAAGTTGTAATCCTATTTTGTTTTTGGCCTTATAGAAGATTGTATTCTAATTCTTCCATTTATTTTTTGTAGAAAATGTAAATTTTGTGAGATTTGCCCTGTAATATCACAATATTACATTATGGTGGTATGAGATTTTTTTTTTTTTTTTTTTTTTTTTTCCCTCTTTAAAACTTTTTTTTTATTTTCCCCAATTATAAGTAAAACCATATAATATATATATATATATATGTTCTTTTAAATGAAAGTATATATATATATATATATATATATATATATATATATATATATATATATATATATATATATATATATATATATATATATATATATATATATATATATATATATACTTTCATTTAAAAGAACATATTTCCTTAAATATCAAGTTGGGAGAGGAAAACAAAATCAGAATTAAAGAACTAAAGGGAAAAACCATGAGAAAAAAAAATGAAGAATAAAAAGGTGGGGGTGAAAGATAGGAGGTGTTGATTTACACTTTCCATAATTCTCTCACTGGCTGCATATAACATTTTGTATTCAAACTTGTTTGGTATTGCCTTGAATCACTGAACTATTGAAAAGAATTAAATCTGTTCAAGTTGATCATTGCACAATCTTGCTGTTACTGTGCTCAATGTATTCCTAGTTCTGCTTGTTTTGCTAAGCATTAATTCATGTAAACCTTTCCAGACTTTTCTAAAATCACCTTCTTTATCATTTTTATAGAACAAAATATAAATATTCCATTATTTGTATATATCTTAACTTATTTAACCATTCCCCAATTAATGTGCATCTACTCATTTTCCAATTCTTATCCACCACAAAAATAAAATAAAATAAAATAAAGATGCTACAAACATTTTTTTGTCCACATGGGTCCTTTTACAATTTACTTGAGATACAGACCCAGTATTGGCACTGCTGAGTCAAAAGAGTTTTATAGCTCTTTGGGCATAGTTCCAAAATAGCTGCGTCATTTCATAATTCCACCAATACATTAGTGTCCCAGTATTATCACATCATATACAACATTTATCATTAATTTTTCCTGTCATCTTAGCCAATATCAAAGATGTGAGCTGGTCCCTCAAAGTTATTTTAATTTGCATTTGTCTTATCAAGAGTGCTTTAGAGAATTTTTATGACTATATATAGCTTTAATTTCTTCATCTAAAATTGTCTGTTCATATCCTTTGACTATCAGTTGGAGATTGACTTGTATTCTTATAAATTTGACATAGTTCTTTATATATTTTAGAAATTAGGCCTTTATCAAGAACACTAAGTGTAATCTCCCCTCTCCCAGCCCCCCTGCTTTGTGTTTCTTTTCTAATCTTAATTATATTGTTTTTGTTTGGGCAAGAACATTTTAATTTAAAATAATCAAAGTAGTCCATTTTGTATTTCATTATATTCTCTAGTTCTTCTTTGGTAATTCCTCCCTTCTCCCAAGATCTGATAAATAAAATATCCCTTGCTATCTTAATTTGCTTATAATTTCACCCTTTATGCCTAAATCATGTATCTATTTTGACTTTATTTTAGAATGGGTCATGAGATGTAGGTCTATATCAAACTTCTGATGTATTATTTTCTAGTTTTCCCAGGTATTTTGCTGAAATAGTGAGTTTTTATCCCAGAAGCTGAAGACTAGGGGTTTATCAAATACTAAATTACAAAAATCCTTCATTTATTGTATCTTGTATATATCTTACTATTCCACTGATCCACCACTCCATTTCTTAGCCAGTACCATATGTTTGTTTGTTTATTTGTTTTGTTGAGGCAATTGGGGTTAAGTGACTTTCCTGGGGTCACACTTCAGGGCTAGTGCTCTATTCACTGTGCCACCTAGCTTCCCCAGTACCACATGTTTTTTATGACTGCAGCTTTTAAGTAGACTTTTAGCTTTGGTACTGGTAGACCACAGTCCTTTTTTTTTTTTTTTTTTTTTTTTCATTAATTCTTTTAATATTCTTGACCTTTTGTTCTGCTAAATGAATTTTGTCATTATTGTATCTATCTATACAAATAATTTTTGGAAGTTTAATTGTTATGACACAGCAAAAGTACACTTGTAATTTTTATTTTAAATTGGGCTACCCATGAATAATTGATAATTGTGCAATTGTTTACCTCTTACTTTATTTGAATGAAAATTATTTTACAATTGTGTTCATACAGTTGCTGGGTTTGTCTTGACAGGTAGATATTCAAACATTTTATTTTTCTCCAATTGTGTTAAATAAAATTTTTCTATAGTTTGCTGTTGAACTTTGTCAATAACAGTAAAATGCTGATGATTTGTGTTGATTTATTTTTATCTTGGAACTTTGATAAAGCTGTTACTTATTCCAAGTAGGTTTTTGCATGATTTTCTAGGATTCTCTAAGTATACCATCATATGATATGGAAAAAATAATCTTTTTGGAGTGGTGGATTTAAGATGGTAGAGTAGACTCTCTAGCAAATCTCATTGGCATTTTCCTTAGCCAGATGTCTGGTCATGATTTCTATAGCTGCATTTTCTCCAATAGTTCTTTTGACAGCAGTTTGCAAACATCCCACAAAATTTGCAAAAGGTTCATTGGGACCTTGCTGTATTTTAGTGAAAGCCTCTCCACGATCTTTCTGTCCAGGGAGGACACCCCAAGCTTTTATTGCAGCCTTAGCAATTTGCTCATATATTGTCATGGTATAATTAATCTGTTCTGAATTCTCTCCATACTGACTTTCACTAGCTAAGTGCTCAAAAGTGAATTTTGTGTTAACTCCTATTTCCAAATTGCATCTGACTTGGATTTTACATAATTCATGAAACTCCGCAAGCCATAGCAAATTTTCTCCAGGTTCCAGGCATGTCCTTGCTATGGATTTCCAATCATTCGGGGTTAGGACTTCATAAGACAAACCATCTAGTAACATTTTAAGCTGATGTAGCCCCATAAAGGATACAACCTTTTTTCAAATTCTTAATTTTATTCAAATCTAAAAGTGCATATCTTCTCCTTTTTTGACCTACACAGTCAATATCTTCAATCACAGGATATGCCTGTATAAAATCACTTATATCCTGTCCTTCTCTCTTAGCTTTAACCAATGCTTTTTCTAATCTTGTCATAGGCTTAGGCTGCTTCACAGGCAATTCTGTTTGTGTTTCTGCCTCTTCCCCTCCTCCTTCTTGCTCCACCCCTGAAAGGTTAATTGAGGGAGGAGATGGGAGGTGCTCCTGTTGCTCAGAATTGTACTTAACTTCATTGTTATCTTATTCATCCTTTTCACCTAGTTTAGTTGACACTTCCCCATTTTGCTTCTTCTTCTCTTCCTTTAGAATAGCATTTTTTAAAGCCATTTGGATTAAATTGTAGGTATGAATTGTATCTTTGGAAATTGAGTTTGGTCTGGAACCAAAGAGTAAAATGTCACAAAGGCAATTGTAGTGTTCACCTAATTGCTTTCCTACTAATTCCCATTCATCTGGATCCAATTCTTTTTCCAGAGAAAAACAAGGACATATGACCCTCACAGTTTTTAAAAGTTCAGTAATATCCTCCAAAAGTATAATCAATCCTTGGCTCTTCATAACCTTGTTAATGCTCTCCAAACATTTTCCTTGAACAGAAGGCATTTGCCCCATTTCACTATAAGAGATTGCTGGTTCAGCCCTTAACAAGTTAAGTTCCTTACTTATCTATTAGCACACTCATTTAATCTTTAACAAAGTTTCCTTGTTACTCATGGTTCTGGGTCAGAGAGACTGAGATCTGGATAGGAGGCTTTTCCACTAGAATCAGGATCATGTCTGCCCCACGTTGGGAGCCAATTGTAGCATGCTGTCGTCTCCAGAAGCTGCCGATTGCTCTCTGGGAGGAGATCTGCTATGTCAACTCAAATCTCTTGGACAGATTCTTCTTCTTGTAGAGAACCGTTGTCTCCAGACAGTTGCCGTTAACTCTTGTCCAGAGAAGTGACTTCCCTTCATGCAGAGAGCCACATCATGTGTGATGTAGAGCAGAGAGTTCTCCTATCTCTGGAGTGCTGTCCTCTTTTATCCTCCCAGAGAATGGGCGTGGGATAATGCAAGGGCTTCTGGGAAGAAGTACTCCAACCAATGAGCTTGCTCCTCTTAGAATTCCTAAGGTGTAAACTCCCTTTAAAGGCCCAAACCAAAGGTTTGAGCCAGAGAACTGTCAAGTCAACCTGAGTTCTCACCTTGTAATTGTCTAGAAAACCTGAATTCTCACTTTGTCACTGTCCAGACAACCTGAGTTCTCACCTAGTAATCCTAACACTATCTGAGCTACTCCTAGTATCACTGAGATCAATAACAGAACAAGCCTGTGAAATGGTTTTGGAGTAGCAGAACCCATAAATATTTGGACTATAACACATTTCCAGAATAAAATACTTTGGAAGAATCTGTTTCAATCAGGCCGGGGGAGAGGCTGCTGAGTCCAGACACAGCACAAGGAGGCAGGGCAGGGAGCCAGGGCATTGCAGCATTCATGAACTGAATAATCTACTGGAGGGCTTTTAGATTACTCTCCTGGTTATAAGCCAACAGTTCAGCAGATTAGCTGTGAGACATCCAAAGCAAATACAAAAGGCAACTAGTGAGCCTCTGAACCCAAAAAAAGCATGAGACCTGGCCACCCTGACACAGTACTGGAAGTCAGTCAGAAGCTTTGGAACCAGGGCAAACGAAAGTGGCTGTTGCCACTTTATCTTAAGAGCAGACCTCAAACTTTAAAAATTATCATAAAAAGCAAAAAAGAACTCTGAATATAGACAACTTATATGGAAAAAAAGGAAAATAGACCTCAAATCTTGAGGATTCTAAAGGCAAATAATCACCAGAGGAAGCTCCAAAGGGTGATGTGAGTTGGTCCCAATTTCACAAGGCTCTCTTGGAAGAATCCAAAAAGGATCTTAAAAGAGATCTGGAAGAAAAATGGGTAAAGGAAATGAAAACTTTGTAAGAGAGTTTGGAAAAGGAAAAACAGCAATTATCTGAAGAAAATTCCTTAAAAATAGATTTGATGAAATTGAAAAAAGTGTGTAACTCCTTAGAAAATAGATTTGGCAAAATGAAAAAAAAAACATATAACTCATTACAAAATAAATATGAAAAAGAAAACAATTCTTTGAAAAACAGAATCTGTGAAACAGAAAAAAATGCAATGAACAAACCACCTTAATTAAAAGTTCAATTGGCCAAATGCAAAAGGAGATAAAAAAGTAACTGAAGGAAATAATGCACTAAAAATTGAAATTGTACAAATGTAAGTGAAGGACCTGATGAGATTTCTAGACTTCAAGAATCAGTCCAACAAAATAATATAAAATGTTTCATTGGAAAAACAACTGACCTGGAAAATAGATATAGGAGAGACAATCTATGAGTTATTGGACTTCCTGAAAACCATGATTAAAAAAAAAAAAGAGCCTATACAACATCTTTTCGGAAATCTTCAAGGAAAACTGCACTGATATTCTAGAACCAGAGGATAAAATAGTTATTGAAACAATACACCAATCACCACCTAAAAGAGACCCCAAAATGAAAATTATAAGGAATATAGAAGCTATATTTAAAAATTATCAAATCAGGAAGAAAATATTGCAGACAGTCAGAATAAATAAACAAACAAACAAACAAACAAACAAACAAATAAATAAATAAAGAGGAGCAATAATCAGGATTACCCGGGACCTAGCAACTTCCACCTTACAGGATTGAAGGACATGGAATCTGATATTCCAAAAGGCACATCTTGTATTGCAGCCAAGAATCAACTCTCCAGCAAAATTGAGCATAATCTTTCAGTGGAAAAGATGGATATTCAATGATATAGGTGATATTTTGATGAAAAGACAAGAGCTAAACAGAAAAGTTGATCTTCAACCACTGATCTCAAGAGAAGCAAAAACTTGTAACAAGAAAAAAACATTTTTAAAGTTAAAAAGTTTATATCCCCATATGAAAAGATATTAACTATTGAGATCTTTATCTCTGTTATGGCTATACATAGAGGGGCAGATAAAAATTTGATTTTTTGTGATGATATAAAAAAGAAACTACAGGAGAAAAGAGGATTCTATTGGAAGAAAAGGGAATAAAGCTAAAATGGGATAACATACAACTTATGAAGAGACAAAAAGACCCATTTTATTTTATGGAAAGAAGTGAGGGGCATGAGCATTGTGTGCCTCTTAATCTAATCAGATTTGGCTCAAAAAGTAATTATCAGACACATTTAGCTTCACAGAGAAGCTTGTCTCATCCTACTGAAAAATAGGAGAGGAAATGGGAAAGGAAAAGATGGGCTAATAAAAATAACAGAAGTAGAAGGGGAAATGTATAAGAAAGTGTAAGGGTCTATAAAAAGAGAGAACTGTTTGAAGGAGTGGGTGATCAGAAGAAAATGCTGGGGAGGAAAGAAAGGGGGAAAGGAAAGAGAAAAGGAAAACTGGGGGAAAACAAGATGACAGGAAATACAGAATTAGCAATTTTAATTGTGAATGTGAATGGGATGAACTCTCCCATAAAATAGAAGCAGATAGCAGCCTGCATTAAAAGCCAGAATACTACAATTTCACAAGAAACACATTTAAAGCAGAGTGACATATTCAGAGGGTTCTGAGGTGCAGATGAGTCCTATGTGGAGGTGGGACATAACCCCAAGAGGCAGTGTCTGATTCCAGGTACCACGCCTCCTTCCTTAGTGCTCTCAAAGCCTAGCACGCCTCCCTCCTTCTTCTCAGGCCAATCACATTATGCCAGGTTCCTAGAGGACTTCACCCTTCCCCCATATCATCAGTGGGGTATAAATATGTGCTATCTCAGAATAAAGTTCTCTTTTGATTCACCCCTACCTCCTGGTGGTCTGTCTCTGTGGGATCTGGGTTGGTGCCCGAATACGAGTAAGTGTGGCCTAGCCATGCCATCGACAGATGCACATTAAGAGTAGCTCTAAGGAGAGCTACCAGGTTAGAGTAGTCCATAGGGGTGTAACACAGAGCAAAGTTAAAAGGCTGAAGCAGAATCTATTACACTTTAGTTGAAATAAAAAAAGCAGGGATAGCAATCCTAGTCTCAAATCAAGCAAAAGCAAAAATAGATTTAATTAAAAGAGATAAGGAAAGAAACTACATTCTACTAAAAGATACCATAGATAGTGAAGTAATATCAATACTACACATATATGTATCAAGTAGTATAGCACTCAAATTTCTAGAGGGGAAGTTAAAAGAATTGCAAGAGGAATTAGACAACAAAACTATAGTAGTGGGGGATCTTATCCTTTCTCTCTCAGAACTAGATAAATCAAATCACAAAATAAATAGAAAGAACTTAAGGAGGAATTCTAGAAAGTTAAATAAGATAGACCTTTGGAGAAACCTGAATGGACACAGAAAGGAACATACTTTTATTCTTGGCAGTATATAGAATCTATACAAAAATTGACTATATATAAGGACAGAAAAACCTCAAAATCAAATGCAGAAAGACAGAAATGATAAATGCATTTTTTCAGATCATGATCCAATAAGAATGACATGCAATAAAAAGCCAGCAGATAATAGAACAAAAATTAATTGGAAACTAAATAACTTGATCCAAAAGAAAGAGTGGGTGAAACCACAAATCATAGACACAATCAATAATTTCATTCAAGAGAATGACAATAATCATACAATATCCCATGATTAATAGATTGCAGTCAAAACTGTTATAAGGGGAAGTTTTATATTTAAGATGCTTATTTGCATAAAATGGAGAAAGAGAAGAGCAATGAATTGGACATGTAATTAAAACTAAGACTAGGTTTTATGAAAAAATAGAACAAAATTAATTCCAATACTATGCAAATTCTTTGAAAAAATAGGGAAAGAAAGAGTCCTACCTAATTACTTTTATGACATAGATATTGTGCTGATACTGAAATTAGTTAGGGTCAAAATAGAGAAAGAAATTTATAGACAAATTTCCCTAATAGATATTGATGCAAAAATCTTAAATAAAACATTAGCAAATAGATTACAGCAAGCCAACATCAGGATAATATGTCATGAACAAATAAGAATTATAGCAGTAATATAGGGCTAGTTAAATATTAGGAAAACTATTAATATAATTGACTTATCAGTAATCAAACTAACAAAAATCCTATGATTATCTCAATAGATACAAAATCTAACACCCACTTCTATTAAAAGCTCTAGAGTATAAGGATAAAATAAAATAGAGTTTTCCTAATACAGATCAGTAGCATCTATTTGAAACAATCAGCAAGCATCATATGCAATGGAGACAAGCTAGAACCCTTTCCAGTAAGATCAGTGGTGAAACAAGGTTGCTCAATATCACCATTATTATTCACTATTTTATTAGAAATGTTACATTTCACAATAAAAAAGAACCTAAAATTTGCAGCAAAGCAAATCTCGATTTTTTAAAGTGTTTTAATTTTTCCAATTACATTTAAAGATAATTTTTAACATTAATTTTATATAAAATTTTAAAGTTCCAGATTTTTCTCCTTCCTTGCCTCCCTCACTTTCCCCTTCTCCAAGGCAGCAAGTTATCTGATAATACATTATAAATTTCCAATCATATAAAACATTTTCACATTAATCATGTTATGAAAAAGAAACAGAGCAAAGTGAAAAAACATGAAAAATAAAAGTGAAAATATCAATGTTTCCAAAAAAAAAAAAAAGGAATTATTTTTTTCTTCAATTTTTGTTCTTTTTCATTCAGTTGTCTTTCTCTTGAATACATCTTTTTTCTGAATTTTTCTTCTACTTCTCTTATTTTAAAAATCTTTTATGAGCACTTCTTTTCTTTTTTCTTTTTCTTTTCTTTTTCTTTTTTTGGAAGTGCTTCCAAGAAGATTCTTTGGGCTCTAGACTAATGCATATCATTCTTTGAGATTTCCCATGAGGCATTTTGTCCTTGTCTCAGTTGGTGTTTTGGTTTTCCCTTTCACCATAATAGCTTTCCATGGTCAAAGTTATTTTCTAATCTTTGCTTCTTCCTTCCTTCCTTCCTTCCTTCCTTCCTTCCTTCCTTCCTTCCTTCCTTCATTCATTCTTTTCTTCCTATTTATATTGGGTCTAGATCTGCTGCTGGGGCACAGAATGCAGTGTCCCAAACTTTTTGGGTATCTCAGAACCTTGACTTTGTAGACAGGGGCTTCTGGTGTTTGGTGTCTTACTTTGAACTAGAGGTAGACAGTCACTTTCTCCAAGCAACAACTGGTTTTCCAGGCTGGTAATTTGCCTTCTCTGCAAGGACTGAAGGTTGCTGCATTGGTCTACTCTGCTACTCACCCAGGACTAAGGGTCTCAGTTGCATATCCTGTAATCAAGAACTACCTGCTGTCTGAGCTATGCTGAACACCCCTTTCACCCCAGTGAAAGTGACCTTTCTTAAAATCCTTCTAATCTATCTTGAGCAGGAAAATGCTTTCATTCTAACAGACTCTTCAAAAACTTTTTTGTATTTTCTATTTTGAGGAAAACTGGGAAACCTCCATCAGCTTCCTGGCTTTACTCTGCCATCTTGGCTCCGTCCCCAGAACTCAAGAAAGGAATTTCTTCTAATTTTTTTCCTCAATTTTCCCTGACACTAAAATAGCTTTTTATAGTAAAGTTTGAATTTGAACTCTATGATAAAATTGTGTTTTCCTCACCAGTGAGTAGGGAGGCATTGTGCCTAATTTCAGGCTTCAGAGTTATTTCTCAGTGTTTTGCTCTTTCAATGGGATGTGACTAAGGGATACAAGAAAGGGTGGGGGGAGTGATAGAAAAGAGGACATATTGAGGGAATTCTTTCGAGGAAGATCAGGGTAAAAGGAGATAGAGGATATGATACACATATTTATGTTGTCATTTCTGGTTTACACTTTGGACTGCCCAGAAAAGGCCCTTGATCTGGCAAAGTCAGTCATAGCTGTAATTCTACAATAGTGTTATTACTTTATACACAGTATATTTAACTTTGAGTAAGCACCTATAAGTGTTTCCAGGTTTTTCTGAGACCTTCTTGTTTAACACTTTTTATATAACAGTAATATTCCACTACAATTACATACTACATTTTAATCATCCATTCTCCCATATGATAGGCATGCCCTCAATTTCCAAATCTTTTCCTTAATAAATGAGTAGCTATGAATATTTCTGTATATATTGTATATTTGTATTTATATATATATATATATATATATATATTTTAGGTCCTTTTACTTTTGGAATTCTTGTATAGTAGTGGTATTGTTAGGTAAATAGATATGTATGATTTTATAACTCATTGGGCATAGTTCGTATATTTTGATCATTTATTAATTGGGAAATGGCTCTTATTTCATTTTATTTTTTTAAATTTCATTTTGTTTCTTATACATTTGAGCATTCAGGCCTTCATCAGAGAAACATGTTTTGAAATTCTTTCCACAATTACTATTGTTAATTATATCCACTGCTGCTGTTAGATAATAAATTCAGGTAATATATGAAACAATTCCATATATGCTTTACAAAAGTATTTTATATTAAAATGCATGCAATATATTGCAGAACTTAAATACCCTATTAATGTTGAATTAATGTTGATGCCTCCATATGCTCCAAAATGTATACAATTCATAGGATTTCAATTGTACAGATATTTATGATACATGTGTTTATCATATTCTCTGTTTCCTTTTACCTTCACCTCCTTTAAAAATATTTTCCTTCTGATCACCCCTTCTCCCAATATGTCCTTTCCTCTATCACTTCTCCCCCATTCTTATATCCCCTCCCCCTCCTACTTTCTTATGGAGTAAAATAAATTTCTACAATTACATTAAGAATATGTATCATTTTCACTTTGAGCCAGTTATGAGGACAATAAGATTGACTTACTCTTCCTTCCATTTTGTCCCTTTCACTGTTAAATCATTTTTTTGCCTCTTTTATATAAGATCATTTATGCCATTTCACCTCTCTTTTTTTCTTTTTCCCTAATACATTCCTCTTTTTCCCCTTAAATTTATTTTTGAAATGATATTCCTCCTTCATATTCAACTCATACTTCCCCCCTCCCCCTGAGGCTGGGGTTAAGTGACTTGCCCAGGGTCACACAGCTAGGAAGTGTTAAGTGTCTGGGACCAGATTTGAACTCAAGTCCTCCTGAATTCAAGGCTGGTGCTCTATTCACTGTGCCATCTAGCTGCCCCAACACAGTATTCTTTTAAGACAATGTTGTATAGTAGAAATGAATCTGATTCTGATGTCAAAGGACCAATGTTGAATTCTTAATCATATGCTTACTACCTTGTGAATGTAGACAAGATTTTAATCTTATTGAGACTCAGTTTCATGTAATGTGAGAGGATTAAAAGAATGGTCTTTATGGTTTCTGGGTACTCTAAAATCTATGATCCTATGACTATGTGAACTCTAAAATTCTTCATAGTTACAGATCTATGATTCTATGAAGTATCTTTTATTATTTGTTATTTTTAGGAAAAGAAAATTAAGCACAGAAAGGTTAAATGACCTGCCCAGCACCATTGGTGTAATAGGTGAATTCAATCCCAAGATCAGATCCATTAGGATACATTATTTTTTGTGGGAAATAAATAAATAAGTTACGAAATAGGTAAAATGTATAAAAAGATGTAGAAAACTGGAACTCTGAAAAGGAGTGCTTGAATCCAGAACAGAAGAGTGCTTAAGGGTATGTACCTACTCAATGTGAGATAATGGTTCTATAAACATATACTTAAATGATATGATGATGTGATGGCTCTCCTCAAGATTGTCACCTGCTGAATGTTTTGTGGTGAGGTAATCCTAGGGAAGCATTGGAAGGGTGAAGGAGAGAATCAGAGTCTCTATGCTACAGCTTGCTCAGCATGGAAGAATTCAGGCTCCAGACGCCAAAGTCTAGAGTCCATCTTTGTTGAACCATGTGGCAGCTTGCCTGCCACCTTCACAGACCAAGGACTTAGACTGATTGTAGCGCGCTGTCGTCTCCAGAAGCTGCTGGATCGCTCCCTGGGAAGAGATCTGCTGTGTCTACTCAAATCTCTCCAACAGATTCTTCTTCCTGTAACGAACCGTTGTCTCCAGGCAGTTGCTGTTAACTCTTGTCCAAAGAAGTGACTTCCCTTCCTGCAGAGAGCCCCGTCAAGCCTGATGCAATTTAGAGTCTTCTCCTTGTCTCTGGGAGTCCTCTCTTTTATTCTCCCAGAGAACGGGCGTGGGATAATGCAAGGGCTTCTGGGAAGAACCACCCCAGCCAATGAGCTTGCCCCCTCTATCAAGTCAACCTGAGTTCTCACCTTGTAATTGTCCAGAAAACCTCAGTTCTCACTTAGTAATCCTAACATCTCCCCCTTTCTTTTGATTTAGAACATAGGACAGTCATGACCTTGAAGCATAAATCCATCAATATGGGAAGTATTACAGATAATTACATAAATTACATAAGCACATAGTAACATAGTAACGTAACACATGCTAGAAGTATATAACATAATCATAAATTGAAAATTTATAAATGTCCATAAGTCCATTGTCCATTAGTCTCATCTTGTGTGAGGAAGTCCAATGATTCCTGCTGGTTTTTAAAGTTCTTTAACAGTCTTCTTATTATCCATGCTCTTTCAGTGTCAGATGTTTCTTAGATCTTCTCCTTTATTTTGAGGCCTTTCTCTTTTTCTGTCTCTCTCTGATGGACAAGGCGAATATGACTCGTTGGCACCCATCTGATTCCTTTTCCTGCTGAAGAAATACAAGCAAACCCTCTCTCCCAAGCCATTAACCTATCTAATTACCTTCTATTTACCACTTTCTAAATCTCTTCTTATCATCTGACAATTACATTGGAGTTGTTTGCACTGGGCACAGCCCTGTTGGTTTAAAAGGCCTGTATTCTCCCCAAGTGTAATCCATTTTTGCAATCTGATTGCCTTTTGACTGACTTATCAGGTAATCCCGTTCTGCCATGTGATTGCTTCTCTGCTGATTGATTAAATCAGAGTCCTGGCCTTCTAAAGGTTCTTTGGGTGTAACATCAGCTGCCATCATGCCCCAAGTCTTTTTTGCCTGGGGCCCTGGACCTGGGCCCCTCATCCCATTTCCCTGAATTATTCTACACTCTGATGCCCAATGGAGTCCTCTGTTGCATTTTGGACATGGAGTTTTAGGTCTTCTTTCACCCTGTCTTCTCACTGTATCTCCATATCTACACTGAGCTCTTAGATGCCCAATTTTTCCACATTGAAAACATCGCCGAGTTTCTCTAGAAGGCCCTTGCCAGGAGGGACCCTGCCTTTCCACATTCATCATAGTCCGGGTGTAAAAAGCATTTGTTCCCACTGTAGCACAGCGTCTTATGATCTCCTCTAAAGGAGCATCTTTGTCTAATCCCCATATAATTCTTTTGCAAATCTCATTGGTATTTTCCTTAGCCAGATGTCTGGTCATTATTTCTGTAGCTGAATTTTCTCCAATAGTTCTTTTGACAGCAGTTTGCAAACGTCCCACAAAATCTGCAAAAGGTTCATTGGGACCTTGCTGTATTTTAGTGAAAGCCTCTCCACGATCTTTCTGTCCAGGAAGGACACCCCAAGCTTTTATTGCAGCCTTAGCAATTTGTTCATATATTGTCATGGTATAATTAATCTGTTCCGAATTCTCTCCATATTGACCTTCACCAGCTAAGTGCTCAAAAGTGAATTGTGTGTTAACTCCTATTTCCAAATTGCATCTGACTTGAATTTTATATAATTCATGAAATTCCGCAAGCCATAATAAATTTTCTCCAGGCTCCAGACATATCCTTGCTATGGATTTCCAATCATTCGGGGTTAGGACTTCATAAGACAAACCATCTAGTAACATTTTGACATAAGCTGATGTAGCCCCATAAAGGGTACAACCTTTTTTCAAATCCTTAATTGTATTCAAATCTAAAGGTGCATATCTTCTTTTTTTACCTACAGAGTCAGTATTTTCAATCACAGGATATGCATGTATAAAATCACTTATATCCTGTCCTTCTCTCTTAGCTTTAACCAATGCTTTTTCTAATCTTGTCATAGGCTTAGGCTTCTTCACAGGCAATTCTGTTTGTGTTTCTGCCTCTTCCCCTCTTTCTTCCTCCATCTCTGAAGGTGGGGTTGATGTGGGCCTGTCAATAATCTGTTCTCTAGGCAGGGTTGAAGCTTCTTCAAGAGAATCATACCATAATTCCTCATTTAAATCCTCTTGCTCTAGGGAAAGATCTTGATCTTTCCTTTTTTCCTCACACTTCCTCCTCTGTTCATTTTTAGAACTTTTCCTTCTCCTACAACTTGCTTGATAGTTTAAGGCTAATTGAACTATGTTGTAGATATAAAATACTTCTGCAGAAATTGAACGAGGCCCATTTTTTGCTTGAAATTCTTTCATTTCATATCCCACTAGCTTCCATTTATCTACATCTATCTTTTCTTCCTCTAAGAACCAAAGGGATGTACGTCTTAATGCAGCCAAGAGTTTAGCAATCTGTACCCAGGTTACAAGTAAACTCTGCTCCTCAATTATCTTGATTATCCTCTCTATAGTACCACTCCTGAATGGAGCTGAGGTTGCGTCTGGGGCTGAGGTTGAGTCGGCTGAGGTCCAGGGATTGAATATAGCTAACATCTGCCCCATTTCAGCTATAAGAGATTCCTCGTTTAGCCCTTAACAAGTTAAGTTCCTTGTTTATCTATTAGCACGCTTACTTAATCTTTAACAAAGTTTCCTCGTTACTCACGGTTCTGGGTCAGAGAGACTGAGATCTAGATTGGAAGCTTTTCCACTGGAATCAGGACTGTGTCTGTCCCTGTTCGGGCGCCAAATTGCAAAGGTCTGGTCTAGCTCCTCTTGTCAGGATAAGCAAAAGTCCTTGCCCCACGTTGGGTGCCAATTGTAGCGAGCTGTCGTCTCCAGAAGCTGCTGGATCGCTCCCTGGGAAGAGATCTGCTGTGTCTACTCAAATCTCTCCAACAGATTCTTCTTCCTGTAACGAACCGTTGTCTCCAGGCAGTTGCTGTTAACTCCTGTCCAAAGAAGTGACTTCCCTTCCTGCAGAGAGCCCCGTCAAGCCTGATGCAATTTAGAGTCTTCTCCTTGTCTCTGGGAGTCCTCTCTTTTATTCTCCCAGAGAATGGGCGTGGGATAATGCAAGGGCTTCTGGGAAGAACCACCCCAGCCAATGAGCTTGCCCCCTCTATCAAGTCAACCTGAGTTCTCACCTTGTAATTGTCCAGAAAACCTCAGTTCTCACTTAGTAATCCTAACATCTCCCCCTTTCTTTTGATTTAGAACATAGGACAGTCATGACCTTGAAGCATAAATCCATCAATATGGGAAGTATTACAGATAATTACATAAATTACATAAGCACATAGTAACATAGTAACGTAACACATGCTAGAAGTATATAACATAATCATAAATTGAAAATTTATAAATGTCCATAAGTCCATTGTCCATTAGTCTCATCTTGTGTGAGGAAGTCCAATGATTCCTGCTGGTTTTTAAAGTTCTTTAACAGTCTTCTTATTATCCATGCTCTTTCAGTGTCAGATGTTTCTTAGATCTTCTCCTTTATTTTGAGGCCTTTCTCTTTTTCTGTCTCTCTCTGATGGACAAGGCGAATATGACTCGTTGGCACCCATCTGATTCCTTTTCCTGCTGAAGAAATACAAGCAAACCCTCTCTCCCAAGCCATTAACCTATCTAATTACCTTCTATTTACCACTTTCTAAATCTCTTCTTATCATCTGACAATTACATTGGAGTTGTTTGCACTGGGCACAGCCCTGTTGGTTTAAAAGGCCTGTATTCTCCCCAAGTGTAATCCATTTTTGCAATCTGATTGCCTTTTGACTGACTTATCAGGTAATCCCGTTCTGCCATGTGATTGCTTCTCTGCTGATTGATTAAATCAGAGTCCTGGCCTTCTAAAGGTTCTTTGGGTGTAACATCAGCTGCCATCATGCCCCAAGTCTTTTTTGCCTGGGGCCCTGGACCTGGGCCCCTCATCCCATTTCCCTGAATTATTCTACACTCTGATGCCCAATGGAGTCCTCTGTTGCATTTTGGACATGGAGTTTTAGGTCTTCTTTCACCCTGTCTTCTCACTGTATCTCCATATCTACACTGAGCTCTTAGATGCCCAATTTTTCCACATTGAAAACATCGCCGAGTTTCTCTAGAAGGCCCTTGCCAGGAGGGACCCTGCCTTTCCACATTCATCATAGTCCGGGTGTAAAAAGCATTTGTTCCCACTGTAGCACAGCGTCTTATGATCTCCTCTAAAGGAGCATCTTTGTCTAATCCCCATATAATTCTTTTGCAAATCTCATTGGTATTTTCCTTAGCCAGATGTCTGGTCATTATTTCTGTAGCTGAATTTTCTCCAATAGTTCTTTTGACAGCAGTTTGCAAACGTCCCACAAAATCTGCAAAAGGTTCATTGGGACCTTGCTGTATTTTAGTGAAAGCCTCTCCACGATCTTTCTGTCCAGGAAGGACACCCCAAGCTTTTATTGCAGCCTTAGCAATTTGTTCATATATTGTCATGGTATAATTAATCTGTTCCGAATTCTCTCCATATTGACCTTCACCAGCTAAGTGCTCAAAAGTGAATTGTGTGTTAACTCCTATTTCCAAATTGCATCTGACTTGAATTTTATATAATTCATGAAATTCCGCAAGCCATAATAAATTTTCTCCAGGCTCCAGACATATCCTTGCTATGGATTTCCAATCATTCGGGGTTAGGACTTCATAAGACAAACCATCTAGTAACATTTTGACATAAGCTGATGTAGCCCCATAAAGGGTACAACCTTTTTTCAAATCCTTAATTGTATTCAAATCTAAAGGTGCATATCTTCTTTTTTTACCTACAGAGTCAGTATTTTCAATCACAGGATATGCATGTATAAAATCACTTATATCCTGTCCTTCTCTCTTAGCTTTAACCAATGCTTTTTCTAATCTTGTCATAGGCTTAGGCTTCTTCACAGGCAATTCTGTTTGTGTTTCTGCCTCTTCCCCTCTTTCTTCCTCCATCTCTGAAGGTGGGGTTGATGTGGGCCTGTCAATAATCTGTTCTCTAGGCAGGGTTGAAGCTTCTTCAAGAGAATCATACCATAATTCCTCATTTAAATCCTCTTGCTCTAGGGAAAGATCTTGATCTTTCCTTTTTTCCTCACACTTCCTCCTCTGTTCATTTTTAGAACTTTTCCTTCTCCTACAACTTGCTTGATAGTTTAAGGCTAATTGAACTATGTTGTAGATATAAAATACTTCTGCAGAAATTGAACGAGGCCCATTTTTTGCTTGAAATTCTTTCATTTCATATCCCACTAGCTTCCATTTATCTACATCTATCTTTTCTTCCTCTAAGAACCAAAGGGATGTACGTCTTAATGCAGCCAAGAGTTTAGCAATCTGTACCCAGGTTACAAGTAAACTCTGCTCCTCAATTATCTTGATTATCCTCTCTATAGTACCACTCCTGAATGGAGCTGAGGTTGCGTCTGGGGCTGAGGTTGAGTCGGCTGAGGTCCAGGGATTGAATATAGCTAACATCTGCCCCATTTCAGCTATAAGAGATTCCTCGTTTAGCCCTTAACAAGTTAAGTTCCTTGTTTATCTATTAGCACGCTTACTTAATCTTTAACAAAGTTTCCTCGTTACTCACGGTTCTGGGTCAGAGAGACTGAGATCTAGATTGGAAGCTTTTCCACTGGAATCAGGACTGTGTCTGTCCCTGTTCGGGCGCCAAATTGCAAAGGTCTGGTCTAGCTCCTCTTGTCAGGATAAGCAAAAGTCCTTGCCCCACGTTGGGTGCCAATTGTAGCGAGCTGTCGTCTCCAGAAGCTGCTGGATCGCTCCCTGGGAAGAGATCTGCTGTGTCTACTCAAATCTCTCCAACAGATTCTTCTTCCTGTAACGAACCGTTGTCTCCAGGCAGTTGCTGTTAACTCCTGTCCAAAGAAGTGACTTCCCTTCCTGCAGAGAGCCCCGTCAAGCCTGATGCAATTTAGAGTCTTCTCCTTGTCTCTGGGAGTCCTCTCTTTTATTCTCCCAGAGAATGGGCGTGGGATAATGCAAGGGCTTCTGGGAAGAACCACCCCAGCCAATGAGCTTGCCCCCTCTATCAAGTCAACCTGAGTTCTCACCTTGTAATTGTCCAGAAAACCTCAGTTCTCACTTAGTAATCCTAACAACTGATCCTGACTCTGATTGATCCTGAGGCACTCCCCATAGATAGTCTGGACATTACAGAAGTAATAGAGGAAAACACAAGTAGAGTATTAGGAGTATACTTATGCATGGATTTAGGAAGATTAGCTAAGAAAATGAAGTGAGGTGACCTAAGATTTTTTAATGTGACCTGTAAAAAACTAGAGGAAGGTTAATGCATTTGTTGTGTTTGTGTTCCTACAACATATCTGTATTTTATCTAACATAATTGTCTGTTATTTGTAGGTAACATGACATATTGATGTGCTGCTTAATTCAATATTCTATTAAAATGTGTAATGTTCTTTTTTGAAATATAATTGTTCTCTGTGAGCAGGTTTATTGGGGAGCTTCTGGGAGCAGTCTTCCTTTCAGTTCAGTTCAATCACCCCAAATGCAGCCAGGAGCTAAAAGTCCAAATCCTTTACTGTTTCTTTCAAAGTATTGAATCTTTTTCTGGGTCCCAGTTAGCTTTCTTAGAGGCCTATCTCTCTCTTAGGTTCCAAGAGCTCTTGCTGCTAGTCCTTTGTCTCTTCCAATTTCAGCCTCTCTTCCTCCGAATCCAAATCCTCCAGCCAGCACAGAGGTAAAAAATGGAATGAATCTAACTCCACCTCTAAGAAAGTTGGATTGTGGGTTTCTGTCCTCTGACTTGTGAATCTCCTTGACTGAATCCTGGCTCTGAATCTCCCAAAGTCTCCATCCAGCACAAAGGTGGAAGTGGGAATGAATCTGACTCCACCTTCCAGAGAGTGGGCTTCTTATATATGCTCTCTTAAAGCTGTGAACTCTGTGAACTCTCTTAAATGTGTGAACTAAGTACATAAGCATTGTCTCTATCAGTGACTTAGCACCTTGTTTCAAGATCTGGTCCATAACAAAAAAGAGAGCACTTCATATGACACATGTATTCTTTGTTCTCTTAGGATTTAAATCCGACAAATGTAGGTATGAGTTACTAGGTCTGTATAAAATACAATAAAATATTGTATGTTTCAAGTGCAATCTTTGGAATTGGATGTGTTAATATAGGAATAAAATACCTCAAATTAAATTTTTTTACTTAACCTTTTCTATGGGGTTAGGTAAAATTATAAATGTGGTTTATAAAAGGATTTGATCTAACCTTCTGTTAGATCTCCTTTTTTTTTACTTTGTTTTTAAAATTTCTACTTTGTATTTCAACATAATATTTTAAAAAGAAAGGGAAAAAAAAGATTTTGCAGACATTTTCACATTTTGAAGCCATAAGTCTATCAGTGGCCTTACTCAAATGTTCTAGACTCAGGCATTTTGAATAAAGTTTCATCAATTGTATAAGATGAATTGTATCCATAGAAAGACAAATTCAATTACTAAATTGCTTTGCACAAACAATATAGCATTTTGTTTGCATTGAACAAAGGTGATTGTTGTGGTGGAGATATCACTAACTTAAGCACATAGCAATAGTCCTTTGAAAAAAAAATAAATTATTTCTATAATCTGCATAAATAAATAGCAGAAAAGCTGTTTTGTTGTTATAGCAGTAACTATAGACTCTACAGCAGTAGAGTCTACTTGTCTACAGTAATCTACATAAGTATTTCTTCAGACTTCACAGATAGAAAAATCTCAAGAAAATAATGAAAAAAAAAACTTTCCTTATAGAAAGCAGGAAAAAGATGATGGAAGATGATATTGATTTGAATACTAATTCTTGAGGATTTTAACTTGTCAATTAGGGAAAATTAACTTGTCCTTTAAGTATTCAACTCATTTTGTAAATTAAACTTATGATTTCTGATATTAGCTCTTGTCAAGTAAGCAGAAAATAATAGGGCTATTTTCCTTTTCTAAGAAAGAAGATAAGACATGCAAGATCTTCTACAGGTCCATAGAGTAAGATAGTTGCAGAATTCATTACAGAATTCAAATTTCCTAATTCTTAAAGTTTTCTCTCTTCTTAGAAGTCTGTGTTCACCTTATAACTTATATAAAGACAAGTTGGAGAAAACCTTGCTAATGTGAAAAAAAAATACTTAGTTTTAATGAAATTAAAATTTCATTTGAATTATTAACATGAGCTGAATGGAACAGCACAATAAAGGAGTCCTCAGAAGAAGACCTTCTCTTATGCTTTACCAAGTAAATAAAAGCAGTATCTTATAAGATTCCTTTTCTTATTATTCTACATCTTAAAACTTTTGACAGAATTTGCTTTTCTCTTTTGTTTTATCCCAATCCTTGATGAAGAAATAACTCTTATCCTTGACAAGGACAACCTCTCTCTACAGATAGCATGATTCCATCTCCTCTTTTCTTCTCTGGATGCTCCAATTTTGATGTTTCCTCTCTTTCCTTATTCTTCAGTCTTCCATTTTTTTACTTGTTTATGCCATATTATCTACAAAAATTCTCAGAACTTCCCTAAAATTTAAAATATCTTCACTTGACCTGGCTCTCTATCACATGTTATCCTATATTTCTCTTCCCTTTCATAGTTAAACTCTTAGAAATTAAAATCCATTTATTCTTGTTGCCTTTGTTTCTTCTCCTCCCATTCAGTCCTAAGTCTTTTGCAATCTGGATTTTATCATCATTAATTACTTTCAAAATTCTCTTTCTAAATTTACACTCTTCTAATAAAGGTAAATATTTGTAGCCAGTCTTCAACTTTCTGAATCTCTGTACTATTTGATCCTGTGATCACTCCCTCTTCCTGGATAACATTTTTAGAATCTTGAACTTTCTCTCTTTTCATTTTTTTAAATTTTATTTTATAATTGTAATTTCTTTTTGACAGTATATATGTATGAGTAATTTTTTAATAACATTATCCCTTGGATTCATTTTTCCAAATTTTCCCCTTCCTCTCTGTACTCCCTTCCCTAAATGTCAGGCAATCCCATACATTTTACATGTGTTACAGTATAACCTAGATACAATATATGTGTGTAAGTCCAATTTTCTTGTTGAACTTTAAGTATTAGATTCTGAAGGTATAAGTAACCTGGGTAAATAGACAGTAGTGCTAACAATTTACATTCATTTCCCTGTGCGTTCTCTGGGTGTAGTTGTTTCTGTCCATCATTGATCACCTGGAAGTGGGTTGGATCTTCTTTATGTTGAAGATATCCACTTCCATCAGAATACATCTTCATACAGCATTGTTGTTGAAGTGTACAGCGATCTTCTGGTTCTGTTCATTTCACTCAGCATCAGTTCATCTAAGTCTCTCCAAACCTTTCTGAATTCATCCTGCTGGTCATTTCTTATAGAGCAATAATATTCCATTACCTTCATATACCATAATTTATGCAACCATTCTCCAATTGATGGACATCCATTCATCTTCTAGTTTCTAGCCACTATGAAAAGGGCTGCCACAAATATTTTGGCATATACAGGTCCCTTTCCCTTCTTTAGTACTTCTTTGGGATATAAGCCCAATAGCAGCAATGCTGGATCAAAGGGTATGCACAGTTTGATAACTTTTCGGGCATAGTTCCAAATTTCTCTCCAGAATGGCTGGATTCTTTCACAGCTCCACCAACAATGTATTAGTGCCCCAGGTTTCCCACATCCCCTCCAACATTCATCATTATTTGTTCCCGTCATCTTAGCCAATCTGACAGGTGTGTAGTGTTATCTCAGAGTTGTCTTAATTTGCATTTCTCTGATCAATGGTGATTTGGAACACTTTCATATGAGCGGATATAATTTCAATTTCATCATCTGAGAATTGTCTGTTCATATCCTTTGACCATTTATCAATTGGAGAATGGTTTGGTTTCTTATAAAGTAGGGTCAGTTCTCTATATATTTTGGAAATGAGACCTTTGTCAGAACCTTTAACTGTAAAAATATTTTCCCAATTTGTTACTTCACTTCTAATCTTGTTTACATTAGTATTGTTTGTACAGAAACTTTTTAGTTTGATGTAATCAAAATCTTCTATTTTGTGATCAATAATGATCTCTAGTTCTCCTCTGGTCATAAATTCCTTCCTCCTCCACAAGTCTGAGAGGTAGACTATCCTCTGTTCCTCTAATCTATTTATTATCTCACTCTTTATGCCTAAATCATAGGCCCATTTTGATCTTATCTTGGTATATGGTGTTAAGTGTGGATCCATATCTAATTTCTGCCATACTAATTTCCAGTTTTCCCAATAGTTTTTTTCAAATAATGAATTTTTATCCCAAATGTTGGTATCTTTGGGTTTGTCAAACAGTAGATTGCTATAGTCCTTTGTACCTAATCTGTTCCACTGATTGACTGGTCTATTTCTTAGCCAATACCAAATGGTTTTGGTGACTGCTGCTATATAATATAGCTTTAGATCAGGTACACCTAGACCATCTTCATTTGACTTTTTTTCATTAGTTCCTTTGCAATTCTCGGCCTTTTATTCTTCCATATGAATTTTGTTGTTATTTTTTCTAGGCCATTAAAATAGTTTCTTGGGAGTCTGATTGGCATAGCACTAAATAAATAGATTAGTTTGGGGGGTATTGTCATCTTTATTATATTTGCTTGGCTTATCCACAAGCACTGAATGTCTTTCCAATTATTTAAATCTGACTTTATTTTTGTGGCAAGTGTTTTGTAATTTTGCTCATATAATTCCTCACTTTTCTTTGGTAGATGGATTGCCAAATATTTTATACTCTCAACATTTGTTTGGAATGGAATTTCTCTTTGTATATCTTGCTGTTGCATTTTGTTGGTGATGTATAAAAATGCTAAAGATTTATGTGGATTTATTTTGTATCTAGCAACTTTGCTAAAGTTGTGAATTATTTCTAATAACTTTTTATTAGAATCTCTGGAGTTTTCTAATTATACCATCATATCATCCTTCTCCTTTTTCTAATTGCCTCCCTACTTGTAGATACTCTTTTATGGTTTTCTTTGCTAAATTATCATTCATGTAATAGAATCACAAAATATATGTATATCAAGATCTGAGAGTGCCTTGAGAAAATGTATTTGAGAAAAGATCTAGTCCAACCCTGCCATTTTATAGAAAGAAAAATGATGTCCAAGGAGGTTTAATAATTTGCCAAAGGTTATATAGGTAGTAAGTGTGTTTGTGTGTGTGTGTGTGTGTGTGTGTGTGTGTGTGTGTGTGTGTGAGTACATGTGTCCTATGCCTTTATTATATTAGACTTTTCCACCACACATATTCTTTATATCTCTCTTTCTATCTGTCCCTCTCATTCTTCTATGATTTATAATCATTTTTATGGTGATGAGCCTCATATCTAAATATTCAGCTCTAGCTTCAGTTGTGAGCATCAGTTTCATATCAGCAACTTCCAATTATAGATCTTGACTGGAGCATTTCTTAGGCATCTCAAATTCAATGAGTCCTAAGTAGAGGTCATTATATTTTTGGCGGTTAAAACTTTCTATGATGTCAGGGCTAGCTTTCTGGAGGTCCTCCAAATGTCCTTGGTCTCATCAGGATAATCAGCATGAAGATAGTAAAGAATAGAGTACAAAGTCTTTATTGTCTCCTTCACAGTCTGTATTCTTCACAGTTTCTCTTAGTCTGCTCCAGCAGTCTGATTTACAGTCTTCTCCAGTAGTCTGATTTACTGTCTGACTGACTGTCCTCAGTCTCCTCCAGCAGCCTGCCAGTCTGCCAGTCTCAACCAGTCTCTGTCTGAGTCTGACTTTGTCCCCAGTTTAAATACCCTATTATAATTATATCATTACAGTATACCGAGTATAAGCCAATCTAGAGTGATTATATCATTACATCAAATTAAAGTAATTATAAAATTTTATCAGCATAGATATATGTGAACCAGGGAACCACTATCTCATCAATTACACTGAGTTAACACCTTGTTTCAATTATACATCTCCAGAGTTTCGGACTTCTAAAACTTTCTCATTTATATCCCCTAATTTCCAGTTTTCCAACCATGCAGTCACTGAGATTTGCTCTGTTATGTGATCCATGGAAACCTGCTTTCCCTCTTTTTTTTTTAAATCTTGCTTCCTTCTTTTTTTTTTTTCCTCATACATCTTTGCTTAGGTCCTCACCACCTATTTTCTTAAACCACTGCAATAACTTTCTAAAAGGATTAAAGACTTCTGATCTTTCCCATTTCCAAACAATTCCCCAAAGAAAAGAAAAAAAAAAAAATTAAAGCATCAGTTTGATAATCCTGATCAAGAAACTTTAGTAATTCACAATTCCGTCTATGGAAGGAAAAGAACAATAGTAACTACTCCTAATTTCTTATTTTACCAATTAAAGTCCTATCTTTTTAGTTTTACTGAAAATGTTTTCCAGAAGCATACAAATTATTTTTTTATTAAAGCTTTTAATTTTCAAAACATATGTACAGATCATTTCAACATTCACCCTTGCAAAACCTTGCATTCCAAATTTTTCCCTCCTTTTCCCTCAACACTTTTCTTAGGCAGTAAATAATCCAATATATCTTAAACCTATGTAATTCTTCTATACATATTTCCGCAATTACACTGCACAAGAAAAATCAGATTAAAAAGTGAAAAAAATGAGAAAGAAAAAAATATATATAAGTAAACAACAGCAAAACAAGTAAAAATAATATGTTGTAGTCCACACTCAGTTCCCACAATTCTGTATTTTGGTGCAGAAACCTTTCTTTATCACAAGACCATTGGAACTTACCTGAGTCACCTCGATGGTGAAAAGTGCCATCTCCAACAGAATTGATCTTCATATAATCTTGCTGTTGCTGTGTACAATGTTCTCCTGGTGCTGCTCACTTTGTTTAGTATCATTTCATGTAAATCCCTCCAGATCTCTCTGAAATCATTCTGCTGATCATTACTTATAGAACAATAATATTCCATAATATTCATATGCCATAATTTATTCAGCCATTCTCCAACTAATGGGCATCTAATCAGTTTCCACTCCCTTGTCACTACAAAAAGGGCTGCTATAAATATTTTTGCCGGTGTTGGTCCTTTTCCCTTTTTCATGATTGCTTTTGGATACAGGCTTAGTATAGACACTGCTTGATAAAAAAGTGGATAAAATTTGATAGCCCTTTGAGCATAGTACCATATTGCTCTCCAGAATGGTTAAATCAGTTCACAGCTCCACCAATAATGTATTAGTGTCCCAGTTTTCCTACATCCCCTCCAGCATTAGTCATTATCTTTTCCTGTCATCTTAGATAATCTAAGAAGTATGCAGTGGGATCTAAGAGTTATCAGAATTCTCATTTTTTGAATAATAGTGATTTAGAGCAATTTTCATATGACTAGAAATAGTTTTAATTTATACATCTGAATATTGTTTGTTCATATTCTTTGATCAATTGGAGAATCACTTGAATTCTTGTAAATTTAAGTCAGTTCTCTATAAATTTATAAATGAGGCCTTTATCAGCACTCTTGAATAAATTTTTTTCCCAGTATATAACTTCCCTTCTAATCATGTTTCCATTGGTTTTGTTTGCACAAATATTTTTTTTTAAACTTAATAAAATGAACATTATCCATTTTGCATTACATAATGTATTCTAGTTCTTCTTTTGTCACAAATATCTTCCTTCTCCACAGATCTGAAAGGTATACTGTCTTTTATTCTTCTAATTTGCTTAAAATATCTCTATGTCTCAATCATGAACCCATTGTGATCTTACCTTGGTATAGAGTTGGTTGTTAGGTGTGGGTCAATTCCTAGTTGCTCTCATGCTATTTTCCAATTTTTTCAGCATTTTTGTCAAATAGTGAGTTCTTATCCCCAAATCTCGGGTCTTTAGGGTTTATCTAACACTAGATTACTATAGTCATTGACTATTGGTTCTTGTGACCCTAATCCATTCCACTGATCTCAATTTTTTAGCCAATACCAAATGGTTTTGATGAATGCTGCTTTATAAAATATCTTTATGTCTGGTACAACTAGGTCATCTTCATTTGCATTTTTTTCATTAATTCCCTTGAAATTCCTGACCTTTTGTTTTTCCAGATGAACTTTGTTTTTTATTTTTTTTCTATCTTTGTAAAATAATTTCTTGGGAGTTTGACACTGAATAAGTAGATTAATTTGGTTAGTATTGTCATTTTTATTATATTAGGTCATTCTATCCATGAGCACTTAATATTTTTTTCCAATTGAATACTTCTTACTTTATTTGTGTGGAAAGTGTTTTGTAGTTGTGTTCATATAGTTCCTGATTTTGCCTTGGCAGATAGATTCCCAAATATTTTATGCTATTGACAATTGGGATTTCTTTTCATATCTCTTGCTGTGGGACTTTGTTGGTAATATATAAAAATAATGGTGATTTATGTGGATTTATTTTGTATCCTGCAACTTTGCTAAGGTTGTGAATTATTTCTAGTGGTTTTTAGTTGATTTCTAAAATGTAAAGCCCTTTTTAATATGATGCAATCTATCTTTCCAGGCTTATTGAATATTGTTCAGAAGCTGTAACTTCAGAAGTACTAGTCTAACCTGAACACAATTAAGACCTTTCCTGGTCACCAATGAAATGAAACAAGGATAAGTATTTGCTTCTATGCTTTTTAGCTTGATATTTTCAGTCATGTCGTCAAATGTATAAAATGCCAGACACTAAGGTCCCTTCTTAAACTAAATAGACAAGTATTCAAACTCTACTGCAGAGAACACAGCTTCACTAGGTTGGTCATATCGTTTGAATACCAAATATACTCTTGCCAAAAAAACAAACAAACAAACAAACAAAAAAACTGTTGTATGGAGAATTCATAAAAAGAAATAACTCAAAAGATGATAAGAAAAAATCATAAAATAACATTCTCAAGTCTCTCTTAAGAATTTTAGAATTCGGGGCGGAGCCAAGATGGCGGAGAAGAAACACACGACTCTGTGAACGTCCTCACTCCCTCACAACCAATTAGATAAATTAAGCCTCAGAATAAGCCCAGGACTGATAGATACCACAAGGTCTGGAAGCACGACTTACCAGCTGAAGAGAATCTGGAGTTTCAACAGAAAAGGTCAGTTCCCAGGGGAGGAAGAAGAGAGGCCAGCACAAACGGCTGGGTGCTAGCATACTCTACCGATCTCGATGGGAAGGGCTCTGGGATCAGAGAAGCCACTGAGATAAAGGAATCTGGCACAGGCTATTAGCTCTTCTCTGCTAATTATTTAGCAGTTCAGAAGAGAAAGCTAAAATATCTTAAAAACTCAGATAGATTAGATTTTCCCCGGATCCTGGGGGTGACTCAGCAGATCTCAGCACCAGGGGGTAAGGCCTCAGCTACTTCCTGAGAATAGTTAAGAGAATGACAAGGGTGGATACGGCCCAAGGCAACACACACTGCCTAGCTTAGCTGGAGGGAGTGGAACTCAGCTCCAGGAAGTCCCAGAGAAGCAGAACCTTTGAACTAGGGACCACGGTTTCTAGTAGACACTTCCAGTTTGAGCCCAGGGGCTTTTCACGTCACCTGCTGCAGACATCCACGCCCCAACCGGGATGCATAGGCTGGGCTTTGTGCTGCCTTTACTGTTCAGTCTCAACCTCAGGGAAGCCGCTAAAACACAGCGCCTGCGGGGCACAGCAGTGCTGGTCACCTCTGAGGCACTTCCAGGGAGGGGGTGGGGAACTCTCTCCCAGAGCTCTATCTTAGCTCAGGCGCAGGGGCCGCTGCATCCATCCGGTCTGGGAGGAAGCTGGTAAAGAAGTAAATAAATAATTTCCTACACCAGGGACAGACCCCAAAAGATTTTTGAAATATGAACAAAAAAGCCAGAAAAACTATAGATTCCTTCTACACAAAGAAAGAGCAGGTATCCAATCCCGAGGAAGTTAACAGCAGAGAGACAGCAAATAACAACCTAAAGGGGAACGATTACTGCCCCCCATCACATAACTCTCTCCTAGAAGAGACTCTTAAAAAATTAAAGAAGTTTGAAGAAAAATGGGGAAAGGAAAGGGAAGCCATGATAGAGAGTAACAACGTCCTGAAATTGGAGTTGGAAAAAATAAAGAATTCACAGGAGATGCAGGGAAACAAAATTTATGAATTAGAAAAGGTTAAAAAAACACAGGAAAGTAGGATTTCTGAATTGGAAAAGATAAAAAAGTCTCAAGAAAATAGAATTTCTGAATTGGAAAAAGAAAATAATTCTCAAAAAAAAATTAGGGAAATGGAAAAAAATTCAATAGAGCAAAATAATTCATTTAAAAACGAAATTGGGCATTTACAAAAAGAACTAAAAACTGTGAAAGAAGAAAATAACTCCTTAAAAGTCAGGATGGAACAAATAGAAATGAATGATTCACAGAGAACCCAAGAATCAGTCAAACAAAACAAAAAAAAAAAACAAAAAAAAAAACGAGAAGCTGGAGAAGAACGTCAAATACTTACTGGGAAAATCTATAGACCTGGAAAATAGATCTAGGAGAGAAAATCTGCGGATCATTGGACTTCCAGAAAACTATGACCAAAAAAAGAACCTAGATTCTATTTTACAGGAAATTATCAAAGAGAACTGTCCAGAGATAATAGAAACAGAGGAGAAAGTAGATGTGGAAAGAATTCATCGAACTCCTTCTGAAATAGACCCTAAAAAAAGAAAACCACGGAATATTGTGGCTAAGCTGCAGAATTACCATGCAAAGGAGAAAATCCTGCAAGCAGCTAGAAAAAAACAATTTAAA
Source organism: Sminthopsis crassicaudata (assembly GCF_048593235.1). Lineage (NCBI taxonomy): Eukaryota > Metazoa > Chordata > Mammalia > Dasyuromorphia > Dasyuridae > Sminthopsis > Sminthopsis crassicaudata. Next base: position 212,669,073 of record NC_133618.1, on the reverse strand, counting down.
TACCAAGGTGCCACAATAAGGGTCACCCAAGATCTGGCTGCCTCCACATTAAAAGATAGAAGAGCCTGGAACCTGATATTCTGTAAGGCAAAAGATCAAGGACTGCAACCAAGAATGAACTACCCAGCTAAGTTTAGCATCATTTTCCATGGAAGAAGATGGTCATTCAATGAAACAGAGGAATTCTATATGTTTCTAAGAAAAAAACCAGACTTAAACAAAAAATTTGATCTACATCCACAAGACTGAAGAGAAACAGAAAAAGGTACACAGAACCCTTGAGAACTGTAACTCTGTTGTGGGTATATAATAAGTACTCAAGGATAATTTGATTTTACTGATATAAAAGAAAAAAAGGGGGGTATAGTAAAGGGAAGGAGGTCGGTTCAGAAAAAGGGGAAGGAATGATAAAAAGAGGGAAACTACATCCCAGGAAGAGGCATAGAAAATACACCATATCTGAGGGAACTTAGTGAGGGGGAGAATCATTATGTGAATCTTACTCTCATCAGGAGAGGCTCAAAGAGTAAATAATTAACATATTTGTTTTTCAGAGAATTTTCTCTCACCTCATTAAAAGGGGGAGAGGAAAAGGGAAAAGGAAAAGGAGAATAAGTGAAGGGACTTGGAGGGAGGGGGGAGGGATCCTAAAAAAGAAAAAGGGAGGGTTGCGTGTCACAAGGGGGGTCTGTAAATTAAATATCGGGGAGGGGAATCAGGGGGGTCAAGGGAAAAAGCATAATCTGGGGATAATATGATGGCAGGAAATACAGAATTAGTAATTTTAACTGTAAATGTAAATGGGATGAACGATCCCATCAAACGGAGACGGATAGCAGATTGGATCAAAAAGCAGAACCCTACAATATGCTGTCTACAGGAAACACACTTAAAGCAGGGAGATACATACAGAGTAAAGGTAAAAGGTTGGAACAGAGCCTATTATGCTTCAGGTAAAGCCAAAAAAGCAGGGGAAGCTATCCTTATCTCAGATCAAGCAAAAGCAGAAGTAGATCTCCTTAAAAAAGATAAGGAAGGAAACTATATCCTGCTTAAAGGTAGCATAAATAATGAAGCCATATCAATACTAAACATATATGCACCAAGTGGTATAGCATCTAACTTTCTAAAGGAAAAGTTAAGAGAATTGCAAGAAGAAATAGACAGTAAAATGATAATAGTGGGAGATCTCAACCTAGCACTCTCAGATTTAGACAAATCAAACCACAAAACAAACAAGAAAGAAATTAAAACAAATAAATAGAACATTAGAAAAACTAGGTATGATAGACCTTTGGAGAAAAATGAATGGCAATAGAAAGGAATATACTTTCTTCTCAGCAGTTCATGGATCCTATACAAAAATTGACCATATATTAGGACATAAAGATCTCAAAATTAAATGTAGGAAGGCAGAAATAATAAATGCCTTCTTCTCAGATCACAATGCAATAAAAGCTACATTCAGTAAAAAGTTAGGGGTAAATAGACCAAAAAGTAATTGGAAACTGAATAATCTCATCTTAAAGAATGACTGGGTGAAAGAGCAAATTATAGAAACAATTAACAATTTCACCCAAGATAATGACAATGATGAGACATCATACCAAAATCTTTGGGATGCAGCTAAAGCAGTAATAAGGGGAAATTTTATATCTTTAGAGGCTTATTTGAAGAAAATAGAGAAAGAGAAGATTAACGAATTGGGCTTACAACTTAAAAGGCTAGAAAAAGACCAATTTATAAACCCCCAGCCAAAAATTAAACTTGAAATACAAAAATTAAAAGGAGAAATCAATAATATTGAAAGTAGAAAAAAACTATTGAATTAATAAATAAAACCAAGAGTTGGTTTTATGAAAAAGCCAATAAAATAGATAAACCTCTGGTAAATTTGATCAAAAAAAAAAGAAAGAGGAAAATCAATTTGATAGTCTTACAAATGAAAAGGGGGATCTTTCCACAAATGAAGAGGAAATTAGAGAAATAATAAGGAGTTACTTTGCCCAACTTTATGCCAATAAATTTAATAACTTAAGTGAAATGGATGACTTCCTCCAAAAATATAGGCTCCCTAGATTAACAGAGGAGGAGATAAATTGCTTAAGTAGTCCCATTTCAGAAAAAGAAATAGAACAAGCTATCAATCAACTCCCCAGTAAAAAATCCCCAGGGCCAGATGGATTCACATGTGAATTCTACCAAACATTTAAAGAACAATTAGCCCCAATGTTATATAAATTATTTGAAAAAATAGGGGATGAAAGTGTCCTACCAAACTCCTTTTATGACACAGACATGGTACTGATACCTAAACCAGGCAGATCGAAAACTGAGAAAGAAAATTATAGACCAATCTCCTTAATGAATATTGATGCTAAAATCTTAAATAAGATATTAGCAAAAAAACTTCAGAAAATCATCTCCAGGATAATACACTATGATCAGGTAGGATTTATTCCAGGAATGCAGGGCTGGTTTAATATTAGGAAAACTATTAATATAATTGACCATATTAATAATCAAATTAATAAGAACCATATGATCATCTCAATAGATGCAGAAAAAGCATTTGACAAAATCCAACATCCATTCCTACTAAAAACTCTTGAGAGTATAGGAATAAATGGACTATTCCTTAGAATAATCAGGAGCATATATTTAAGACCTTCAGTAAGCATAATATGCAATAGAAATAAACTGCAACCTTTCCCAGTAAGATCAGGAGTGAAACAAGGTTGCCCACTATCACCATTACTATTCAATATTATACTAGAAACGCTAGCCTCAGCAATAAGAGCTGAGAAAGAGATTCAAGGAATTAGAGTAGGAAATGAGGAAATTAAACTATCACTTTTTGCAGATGACATGATGGTATACTTAGAGAACCCCAAAGACTCTGCTAAAAAGCTACTAGAAATAATTCAAAATTTCAGCAAAGTGGCAGGATACAAAATAAATCCATATAAATCCTCGGCATTTTCATATATCGCTAACAAAATGCAACAACAAGAGATACAAAGAGAAATTCCATTCCAAACAAATGTTGAGAGTATAAAGTATTTGGGAATCCATCTACCAAAGAAAAGTCAGGAATTATATGAGGAAAATTACAAAACACTTGCCACAAAAATAAAGTCAGATTTAAATAATTGGAAAGACATTCAGTGCTCTTGGATAGGCCGAGCAAATATAATAAAGATGACAGTACTCCCCAAACTAATCTATTTATTTAGTGCTATACCAATCAGACTCCCTAGAAACTATTTCAATGACCTAGAAAAAATAACAACAAAATTCATATGGAAGAATAAACGGTCGAGAATTGCAAGGGAACTAATGAAAAAAAAGTCAGAGGAAGGTGGTCTAGGTGTACCTGATCTAAAGCTATATTATATAGCAGCAGTCACCAAAACCATTTGGTATTGGCTAAGAAATAGACCGGTAGATCAGTGGAACAGATTAGATACAAAGGACAAAAAAGGGTACATATATAGCAACCTAATCTTTGACAAACCCAAAGATACCAACATTAGGGATAAAATTTCATTATTTGGAAAAAAAAACTGTTGGGAAAACTGGAAATTAGTATGGCAGACATTAGATATGGATCCACACTTAACACCATATACCAAGATAAGATCAAAATGTGGTCCATGATTTAGGCATAAAGAGGGAGATAATAAATAGATTAGAGGAGCAGAGGACAATCTACCTCTCAGACTTGTGGAGGAGGAAGGAATTTATGACCAGAGGAGAACTAGAGATCATTATTGATCACAGAATAGAAGATTTTGATTACATCAAACTAAAAAGTTTCTGTACAAATAATACTAATGCAAATAAGATTAGAAGGGAAGTAACAAATTGGGAAAATATTTTTAAAAACCAAGGTTCTGACAAAGGTCTCATTTCCAAAATATATAGAGAACTGACCATAATTTATAAGAAACTGAACCATTCTCCAATTGACAAATGGTCAAAGGATATGAACAGACAATTCTCAGAGGAAGAAATTGAAACTATATCCACTCACATGAAAGAGTGTTCCAAATCACTATTGATCAGAGAAATGCAAATTAAGACAACTCTGAGATACCACTACACACCTGTCAGATTGGCTAAGATGACAGGAACCAATAATTATGAATGTTGGAGGGGATGTGGGGAAACTGGGACACTAATACATTGCTGGTGGAGTTGCGAAAGAATCCAGCCATTCTGGAGAGCAATCTGGAATTATGCCCAAAAAGTTATCAAACTGTGCATACCCTTTGACCCAGCAGTGCTACTACTGGGCTTATATCCCAAAGAAATACTAAAGAGCGGAAAGAGACATATATGTGCCAAAATATTTGTGGCAGGTCTTTTTGTAGTAGCTAGAAACTGGAAGATGAATGGATGTCCATCAGTTGGAGAATGGTTGGGTAAATTATGGTATATGAAGGTTATGGAATATTATTACTCTGTAAGAAATGACCAGCAGGAGGAATACAGAGAGGCCTGGAGAGACTTAAATCAACTGATGCTGAGTGAAATGAGCAGAACCAGAAGATCACTGTACACTTCAACAACAATACTGTATGAGGATGTATTCTGATGGAAGTGGAAATCTTCAACATAAAGAAAAGCCAACTCACTTCCAGTTGATCAATGATGGACAGAGGTAGCTACACCCAGAGAAACACTGGGAAGTGAATGTAAATTGTTAGCACTAATATCTGTCTGCTCAGGTTGCATGTACCTTCGGAATCTAATGTTTATTGTGCAACAAGAAAATGATATTCACACACATATATTGTATCTAGGTTATATTGTAACACATGTAAAATGTATGGGATTGTCTGTCATCGGGGGGAGGGAATAGAGGGAAGGAGGATAATTTGGAAAAATGAATACAAGGGATAATATTATAAAATATATATATATAATAAAAATTATTAATTAAAAAAAATTTAGAATTCAATAGATGCAGAAAAAAAACATTTGATAAAATCCAACATCCATTCCTATTAAAAACATTTGTGACTATAGGAATAAATGAACTTTTCCTTAAAATAATTAGTAGCATCTATTTAAAACCATCAGCAAACATCATATGTAATGGGGATAAACTGCAACCATTCCCAATAAGATAAGGAGTGAAATAAGGTTGCCCACTATTCAATATTGTATTAGAAATGTTAGCTTTGGCAGTAAGAGTTGAAAAAGAGATTAAAGGAATTAGAATAGGTAATGAGGAAACTAAATTATCACTCTTTGCTGATGATATGATGGTATACTTAGAAGACCCCAGAGATTCTACTAAAAAAACTATTAAAAATAATCCACACCTTTAGCAAAGTTTCAGGTTACAAAATAAACCCACATAAGTCATCAGCATTCTTATATATCACTAACAAAATCCAACAGTTAGAGTTACAAAAAGAAATTCCACTTAAAGTAACTGCCAATAGTATAAAATATTTAGGAATCTATCTGGCAAAGGAAAATCAGGAACTTTATGAGCAAAACTACAAAACACTTTCCATACAAATAAAGTCAGATATAACCAATTGGAAAAATATTAAATGCTCTTGGATGGTGAGCAAATATAATAAATATGACAATACTACCTAAACTAATCTATTTATTTAGCGCTATATCAATCAGACCCCCCAAAAACTAATTTAATGACTTAAAAAAATAACAACAAAGTTCATATGGAAAAACAAAAGGTCAAGAATCTTATGGAAATTAAAGAAAAAAAATCTAATGAAGGTGGCCTAGCTGTACCAGATCTAAAATTATATTATAAAGCAGCCATTACCAAAACCATTTAATATTTGCTAAGAAATAGACTAGTTGATCAGTGGAATAGGTCAGGTTCAAAGGACAAAAAAGCCAATAACTTTAAAAATTTAGTGTTTGACAAACCCAAGGACCCCAGCTGTTGAGATAAGAACTCACTGTTTGACAAAAATTACTGGGAAAATTGGATTTTAGTATGGCAGAAACTAGGCATTGACCCACACTTAGCACCATACACCAAGATAACATCAAAATGGGTTCATGACCTAGACATAAAGAATGAGATTATAAATAAATTAGAGGAACATAGGATAGTTTACCTTTCAGATCTATGGAAGAGGAATGAATTTAAGACCAAAGAAAAACTAGAGATCATTACTGATCACAAAATAGAAAATTTTGATTATATCAAATTGAAAAGTTATGGCAAGTCCCCCATGCTCTATTCTTCTGAAATCTTACTTTCTGATGCATGTATTTTTATTTAGTAACATCACTGTTTCAAAAACCAGATACTCCTGAACTCTACTAAATTTTCACTTTGAAGTGTTCCTATTTTCATTTAGCAAGTGCATGTATGCATATATGTATATATATACATATACATATTATATATATATATATATATATATATATTTACATTTATTATTTGCTTATTTACTCTTCCTTTAGATTGTGAATTCTTTGTTATTTTTATTTGTATTATTTATTTATTTTAATAGCTTTTATTTACCAGATATATGCATGGGTAATATTACAACATTGACAATTGCCAAACCTTTTGTTCTAATTGTTCCCCTCCTTCCTCCCCCCTCCCCAGATAGCAGGTTGACCAATACATGTTAAATATGTTAGAGTATAAATTAAATACAATATATGTATACATGTCAAAACATTTGTTTTGCTGTACAAAAAGAATCAGACTTTGAAATAGTGTACAATTAGCCTGTAAAGGAAATCCAAAATTCAGAGGGACAAAATTAGAGGGTTTGGGAATTCTATGTAGTGGTTTATAGTCATCTCCCAGAGTTCTTTTGCTCAGTGTAGCTGGTTCAGTTCATTACTGCTCTACTGGAACTGAATTGGTATATCTCATTGTTGAAAACGGCCATATCCACCAGAATTGATCATCATATATAGTATTGTTGTTGAAGTTCTGGTCCTGCTCATTTCACTCAGCATCAGTTGATGTAAGTCTCTCCAGGTCTTTCTGACATCATCCTTCTGGTCATTTCTTACAGAACAATAATACTCCATAATATTCATATACCACAATTTGTTCAGCCAATCTCCAATTGATGGGCATCTGTTAGGTTCTTACTAGGTGCTAAGTTGGTACTTAACAATTCTCTAGCTCAGAATTCACAACTTGAATTCAAATCTTTAAAGGAGTTTACACCTTTAAAGAAGCAAGTTCATTGATTGTAGGAGTTCCCACAAGCCCATTCTCTGGGAGGATAAAAAGAGGAACATTGAGCCTGGAGAGCAGAGTCTGCATTGGGCGAAGGACCAGACTTCCCAAGAGAACTTCAGGGAAGTTGGAGGATATTCAGAGCCAGGATTAAGGAAGAAGAGGATTCGAGATTCTACCTTCACTCTGGCTGAAGGCTCCAGAAGCCTCCCAAGAAACCTGCTCCCAGAAAAAAGGACTTAGAGAAAAGAAATCTCCTTCCAGAGAAGATCCACAATTTCTAGAGATGACAGAACAGTTACAGGCATCCACTTAGTTTCCAGTTTCTGGCCATCACAAAGAGGGCTGCCACAAACATTTTTTTTTATCATAACCTTTATTAATTTTATAATTATAACATTTTTGACAGTACATATGCATAGGTATTTTTTTTTACAACATTATCTCTTGTACTCCCTTCTGTTCCAAAATTTTCCCCTCCTTCCCTCCACCCCCTCCCCTAGATGTCAGGCATTCCCATACATATTAAATATCTTATAGTATATCCTAGGTACAATATATATGTGCAGAACTAAATTTTATTGTTGTTGTTGTTGCAAATGAAGAATTTTATTCAGAAGGTAAAAATAATCTGGGAAGAAAAACAAAAAAAATTGCTCACAGTTTACACTCATTTCCGAGTGTTCCTTTTCTGGGTGTAGCTGATTCTGTCCATCATTGATCAATTGGAATTGGATTAACTATTCTCTATGTTGAAGATATCCACTTCCAACAGAATACATACTCATACAGTATCATTGTTGAAGTGTATAATGATCTAGTTCTGCTCATTTCACTCAACATCAATTGATGTAAGTCTCTCCAAGCCTCTCTGTATTCATCCTGTTGGTCATTTCTTATAGAACAATAATATTCTATGACATTAATATACCATCATTTACCCAACGTTCTCCAATTTATGGATATCCATTCATTTTCCAGTTTATAGCCACTACAAAAAGGGCTGCACAAACATTTTGGCTACAGGGTCCTTTCCCTTCTTTAGTGTTTCCTTGGAATATAAGTCCAGTAGTAACACCGCTGGGTCAAAGGGTATGCACAGTTTGATAACTTTTTGGGGATAATTCCAGATTGCTCTCCAGAATGGTTGGATTCTTTCACAACTCCACCAACAATGCATCAGTGTCCCAGTTTCCCACAGCCCCTCCAGCATTTATCATTATTTGTTCCTGTCATCTTAGCCAATCTGTCAGGTGTGTAGTGCCACAAACATTCTTGCACATACAGGTCCCTTTCCCTTCTTTTAGATCTTTTTGTGATACAAACACAGTAGCAACACTACTGGGTCAAAGAGCATGCACAGTTTGATAACTTTTTGAGCATAGTTCCAAATTATTGGCTAGAATGGTTGGATGTATTAGATTGTGAATTATTGAAGAAAATAATTTGTATTTTTTATTTTTCTGTTTTTTTTATATCTTCAAACTTGCATACAGGCACTAGCATATAGTAGGTACTTGATATAAGTGTTTTTTTTTTGCATGACTGATTACTTCATAGCAAAATTGCAAGGATCAAGTAAAACTATATATTCAAAGCCTTTTGCAAACTTATACTATATAATATTATATAAAGTTTGACTAATTCTGTGATTGAAACTTTTTAGGTCAGAAATTTATCTAATGAAATGATTTTGCTGATGAAAAGATTTTCAATTTTATCTAATAAAAATTCTCATTTTTATATTTTCCAATCACCTCTATCACTTATTTTTCCTAAAATGCTATGTCTCTTGTTACAACTATAAATGATTCTTAATCAGATTTATTTTTCTCTTTTTTTAATTTTTGAATAGTTATATTTGATTATTTTGTTATTTTGTTCAATGGTACATAAACTTCTATAGTATATCAGTCATTCTTCATTTTCCTTTGATTTTAGTAACTTAGAAAATCTTTCTATTTAGGAATTCAGACCTGCAGTCAAGAGTATGTGGTTTAAATTTTGGTTTCTGTTATATAATCATTATAGAGTCATGGGCTAACTTTAACAATGCAGGTTACTCTTTAAGCATAGAAGAGTTTCTGTTCTGTTCAAAGGGAAAAATGGTAATTTTGCTGTCTTTGGAGTTCCCTACAGAAATTATATTACAGATTCTGACTGAAATAACAAAAATATCACAAATTATTTATTATTTAGGATAGGAACAAATGTGCTACTTGAGGCAGTTAGCAAAGTGTGATAGAAAAAAAAAAGCTGAATTTTAGATAAGGAAATTTTGTCTGTATTATAGATGTTGCCTTTACTGTGGTAATCTTAGGCAAATAAATTAATTCCCCATACCCTCAATTTCCTCATTCCCAAAATCAAAATTATTTGATGAAATGATGTTAACGCCGCCTTAAAATAAATATAATCAAGTAACATTTATTAAATACCTAAATGCATACTAAATGCTAGGCACTGTTCTAAGTGCTGGAGAAATGAATATAATAAATGAAAACCAATCTTTGTCAACAAAAATCTTACAATCATATAGGACAAGACATACAAAAAGATGCAAATTTGAGTAGAGACGAAAGAATTTGAGAAAAGTACGTGGAAGAAAGTCAGTCAGAGAAGTACAACAGGTAAGTAATAAATGAGATGTCTGAGCTGAACTCTCTCTGTTATGCATGTTTAGAGTTCATAGTGCTACCGTCTAGACAGAAAGGCAGAGTTCAAACACTGGTGGGATTTTTTAGAATGATGATGTTATCACAGTAATGGCCCCCTTGGGACACAGTGAAAAAGTCAGAGAAGTTTCAAAGTACTGCAACCAGGTCACAAATGAGATTAAATATTTAAAATCTAATTTTGTTAATAAGTGTTTAATATTAAAACCTAATTTCTACTCCAATTTTTATTTAAGGTTTAATCTACCATTTAGTTATTATGAAATACTGTAGTATTTTTGTAATCTTTCACTTACACCATTTATGCTCAATCACCTTTGTTTTTCTGGACAATTGATTTTATGAATTAGTATTCTAGTTGTATACTGATAAGTTTTGGATTTATCCAAGAAAGAAACATAATGTGTCACAGTGCATAGAAACTGTTTGAGAAATAGGATTACCTGTGTTCTATTCTTGTCTCTGACTTAATAGTCACATAATTATGAGCAAATATTTTAATTTCTCATTTCTATAGGCAACTCTCTCAGAAAGTATGCAGAAGAATTGTCAGAGTTTGTATACTGATAAATGTTTAAAAATCAGCTTTATAAAAATACAGGACACTTTTAAGATTAATCATGGTAATTGGGCACCTAGGTAGCACAGTGGATAAAGCACTTGAGATGAAATCTGGTCTCAGACACTTAATACTTCTTAGCTGTGTGATCCTGGGCAAGTCACTTGACCCCAAATGCTTCAGGAAAAAAAAAAAAGAAAGAAAGAAAACAATAAAGTGGTGGAGAATCATGATAATGAACATTTTTTAAAAACAGATATCAATAAATCAATTAATTTTTCCCTGGCTTGTAGCATTTGCCAATTTTTAAGATGTAAATGTTCACAATGAATATTTAAAATTTGGTACACAAATTGTCATAAATTTGTTCTGGCGAAACACTGGTGGTACATCTATATGGTCAAGATATTATTAGTGTGCATAACATGCATGTACACTAACAATCCAAGATGTTTCTTAATTTTAAAGACTCCTCCCAACTATTATTTTTTTTTACATCCAAAGTTATCTTGTGAATGCTTTGTAATTCATATGATTTATATATGTTTGAATTTGAACTTTCTTTCTGACTCCAACCAAGCTCAGCATTTTACCCACTATACCATCTAGCTGTTGTATATTTCTCTGAAAGTGAGAACTATTTCACATTTATTTCTCTATCCTAGCATTTAATCTGGTGCCTAACAAATAGTATATATTCAGCAATGCTTGTTGTTTTTTTTTTAATTGAATTACTCCATTTTTATCCCTATGAAGGATACTGTAGAGTACCAAATGTTAATTTGGATTACACTATGAAATTATTAACATTATATCAGTCTGAAATGTAAATGACAATGAGTTTTATTTTCAGTGCCCACACCCCTAAAAGATATCACCATTGATTACTTTGAAGTCCACATGTAAAATGAATATTTGCATACTGTGCTCTAAATTCTTGACAAGAAAGAGGTCTTAGTGTGCTTCAATATTTTAAAACTTTCATAGCTTATCAAAAAAGTTTCTAAATGTTATATAGCTGTAATGGTCTGGTGTAAAGGGCTAGAACTGAGCAATGCACTTGGATGATGAAGCACGTGAGACTAATTGCCAATTGGACGGTTCCCTATTAACTTGTTTAAGGTTGACCCTCCCCAGCTGTTCTGTGCTGACTTGATTGGTGAGACAAAGAGAGGGAAGTGACTTGTGTGGGAGGAGCAAGAAAACTTGGGTGGTGGAACTCAAGCTCACTTGCACTCTTGACCTGGCATTGGGGGCAACGGGAAAGATCTAGAATAAAGACGTTTAGTGATCCTGACTCCTGCTGATTTCTGGAAAGACAGAGTTCCAGCATTTGCCGTCCAACGTGTGGCTGGCACCCTACTTCCACAGAAGTCCTCCTGTGACCAGGAGATTAGGTGAGTATTCTAATAGAAATAAGGAACTTACCTTGTTAAGGACTAAATCAGCAATCTCTAGTAACTGAGATGGGGCAGATGTTAGGTAAATCCTGGGCCTCAGCTGACCCTGCTCCAACTCCAGCCCCTGCCTCATCTAACAATGCTATAGAGGATATAATTAAGATAATTGATGAGAAAAGTTTACTTGTTCCCATCCCACAAATGAATAATCTCTTACACTCATTGATTCCCACGTCCCCTTGGTTCTTAAATGAAGAAAAACTACGTATAGATAAATGGAAGCTAGTGGGACTTGAAATGAAAGAATTTTACTCAAAAAATGGGAATTGTCAAATTTTCCCAGAGGTATTTTATCTATACAACTTGATTCTATTAGACTTAAGCTATTGAGAAGAGTTTAGAAGAAGGAAGAGTTCTAAAAAGGCACAGAGAAGGAAGCATGAGGAACAAAAGATAGAAGATAAGCAAACTCAGGACATTGCCAGAGGGCAAGGGGATTTGAATGAGGAATCTGAGGGTGTAGACTCTGATTGTCCTGAAGAAATTTCAACCCCACCTAGAGAGCAGATTATTGATCAGCCCACATCCACTGGGACTGAGGGAGGAGGAGTAGTGGGAGGGGCGGTGACCTCATCAGCGCCCCCCCTCCTCCCACACAGAGCCCCCCCTCCCAACAACTGCCTACTCCTGTAACTAGATTAGAAAGAGGGCTTATTGAAGCAATTGAAAATGGAAAAGAAGTAGATAATGATTTCAAACTTCAAATTTTTCCCATGACTCAACAGCATAATTCTGCAGGTCAAGAGAGTAGAAGATATGCTCCTTTTAATATGGATGTCCTTAAAAACCTGAAAAAATCTTGCACTGTCTTTGGGGCTACATCAGATTATGTTAAAATGTTAATACACAATTTGGCTTATGAAACCTTAACCCCTAGTGACTGGAAAGTCATTGCAAAAGTGTGCTTAGAACCTGGACAAAACTTGTTGTGGTTTTCTGAATTTACTGAGCTCTGTAGAATTCAAGCCCAACAAAATAGTCAAAGTGCAGCTAATACTTCCATCACCTATGACCTACTAATAGGTGTAGGTTCTTATGCAGATGCTTTGGTACAGATTAATTACTCCATAACAGCATTTGAACAAATTTCTGCTGCTGCTATCAAAGCATGGGCTTCTCTCCCCAGTAAAAACTACAAGGGTGAGACCTACACAAAAATTGTACAGGGACCAAATGAACCTTTTGCTGATTTTGTGGCACGTTTGCAGACAGCTGTCATACAGGCCAATGGTGAAAATGAAGTAACAGACACTTTGGTGAGGCAACTTGCTAGAGACAATGCCAATGAGATTTGTAGAAGGATTATACTAGGACTACGTAAGGATGCTCCTTTAGAGGAGATCATAAGACGCTGTGCCACAACGGGCACAAATACCTTTTATAGCCAGGCTATGGTGCAGACTTCCCAAGATCCCAACATGGGGAGACAGGATCCCTTTTGGCAAGGGGTTTCCCGAGAGACTCGTCAATGCTTTCAATGCGGTAAAGTAGGCCATTTGAAAGCTCAATGTTGGCATAGAGACAGAGTGAGAAGACAGGCTGGGAGAACAAGACCCAAAACCCCATGTCCAAAATGCAACAGAGGACTCCATTGGGCCTCAGAGTGTAGACTGATTCAGGGAAACGGGATGAGGGGCCCAGCTCCAGGGCCCCAAGCAAAAAACACTTGGGGCATGATGGCAGCCAATGCCACACCCAGAGAGTGCCTCTAAGTCCAATACCCAGACATGACCCATCAGCCAGGAAGCAACATGATGGGAGAAAGGGACTACAATTAGGGAGGATAGAGTTGTATGCAGCTGGGACAATTGAGATACCCCCTGGAGAGGTGAAATCTGTTCCTCTCCAACCTATGGATCCCTTGCCTCCAGGCACAGTAGGCTTCACCATTTCACCTCCTGAGAGTACTTACAAGACAGTGTTCATTCATACACTGATGTGGGAAACTGGGGAATGTGTAGATAATATCCCAGTCACTAACACAGGGAGACAATGTGTGACTTATCAACCAGGGGAAGTAGTAGCATCAGGTTTATTGATACAGACTCCTAATAAGCAACCTGGTGACAGTCACCCATGTTCGGACTCCAAGCAGAAAAACCCAGGAATATACTGGACAGCAGCTGTGACAGCTGACCGACCTATGCTCACCATCTATATAAATGGCATAGCATTAGAAGGACTGGTGGACACAGGCGCAGATCGCACAGTCATTAGAGGTGCCAACTGGCCCAGTCACTGGCCAAAGACTAAGGCAGACACCTACATGTCTGGGGTAGAAGGATCAATAGCAGCTGAAGTTAGTGCTACCCCTTTAAGATGGGTATTTGAAGGCGAAACAGGAGTTTTTACTCCTTTTATAGTTGAAAAAATCCCCATCAATATGTGGGGAAGAGACATTTTACAACAATTAGGTTTAAAAATGAGTACTTCGGTTTTTTAGGCAGGGCTGCTGTTGAAGGCCTGCCAACACTTTCACCTGTTCCTATCCAGTGGAAAACTGATACACCAGTGTGGATAGAACAGTGGCCCTTAGATAACAATAAAATTCAGGCCTTACTAGATATAGTACAGGAACAACTTGATCAAGGACACTTACAACCTTCTCTAATTCCTTGGAATTCCCCAGTATTTGTTGTAAAAAAGAAATCTGGAAAATGGAGGATGTTGACTGATTTAAGAAAGGTAAATGAACAGATGGAAACTATGGGAACTCTTCAACCTGGACTTCCATCTCCTACTCAGTTGCCAAGAGAATGGCCTCTATGGGTTATAGACATTAAGGACTGTTTCTATTCTATCCCTCTAGATAAGGAGGATATGAAAAGATTTGCCTTTTCAGTGCCCAGCGTTAACTTAGCTGAGCCTTATAAAAGATATGAATGGACAGTTTTGCCACAGGGAATGAAAAACAGCCCTACTATGTGTCAAATGTATGTTGCTGCTGCTCTTAGTCCAGTAAGAAAAGCATTTCCAAAAGTAATGTTATTACATTACATGGATGATATATTGGGATGTGCACCTGAGGAACAAATGTTAGAAGCATGTCTACAAAAAACCATAGAAACACTAAGGAATTATAAATTGCACATAGCTTCAGAAAAGATTCAAAGACATGCTCCTTTTCAATATTTAGGATATGAAGTATATCCTAAGGTGCTTACAGTACAAAAACTCTCCTTAAGAACAGAGAAGCTAAACACCTTAAATGACTTCCAGAAATTGATAGGAGATATCCAATAGATGCGTCCCGTGCTAGGCTTGACTACCTGTCAATTGCAACCATTATATGACATTTTAAGGGAGACAGTGCTTTAAATTCACCACGCCAGCTTACAAAAGAAGCTCAAGAGGCTTTGAGACAAGTTGAACTGGCTTTATCCAATGTGGTTGAAAGAGTCACTCAAAAACCCTTGGAAATATCAGTTTTTGCTACACAAAAGGCCCCCACAGCAGTCCTTCATCAAGGAGACAGTGTGATAGAGTGGGTGAACCTCCCAGCACAACCAGAACAAAGCCTTACACCTTACCCAGTGCTTGTGGCTAGGATTTTATTAAAGGCTATTAAGAGAGTAACACAATTATCTGGAATAAGTCCTGAAAAAATATACACATTCTATACTAACGCACAAATTAATGTATGCTGTGAGACCATCCCAGAATGGCAAATTTTATTGGCCACCGCTCCAAATTTTGCACATGGATCTCCATTAAAGATTACCCGGCTACTACATAATTGGTGATGGATTTTTGAAGAAAAGGTTTCTAAAGTTCCTCTTAAAGGACCAACTATCTTTACAGATGCATCCAAACATAATATTTGCACTGTGTATTCTCGTGACTTAACTATAAAGAAAGTAATCAGAACTTCTTTTCAGTCCACTCAGCAGAATGAATTGTATGCAATCATTCTAGCTCTTGCTTATTATCCGGGAGACATAAATATAATATCTGATTCAGCCTATTCAGTAGGTGTGGTACAAAGAATTGCCTCAGCCCAAATAAAATTTGTAGCCTCCAATATATATCAGCTCTTTAAAGAGCTTCAAGAGTAAGTGAGAAAGCATCCAGGTAAGATTTATATTTTGCATGTCCATTCCCATAGTGGACTTCCAGGTCCTATTTTTGATGGTAATTCAAAGGCAGATAGCCTTCTAACCATGCTGGCCAGTACTCCTTTATTTCAAGAAGCACAAGAGTCTCATTCTAAATATCATCAGGCTGCCCGAGCTTTACGTTTGCAGTTTGGAATAACAAGAGAAGAAGCTAGGAGCATAGTAAAAGCCTATACAGCTTGCCTTCCTTTCCATGCTCCTACACTCCCTCCAGGGAAGAACTCTCGTGGTTTGAGACCTAATGAAATTTGGCAAATGGATGTGACCTATTATAAATCTTTTGGTCGTCTATCTTTTATCCATGTTGTGGTAGACACCTTTTCAGGATTCACATTTGCAATACCAGCAGCAAAAGAGACAGCCCGAGTGGTCACTGAATTCCTTATACAAGCATTTGCAATTATGGGTGTGCCACAAGCAATAAAAAGAGACAATGGACCTGCATATACATCTAAACATTTTACACACTTTTGTGCACAGTATAAGATTTTACACACCACGGGCATACCCTTTAATCCTCAAGGGCAGGCAATAGTAGAGAGAAGAAACAGAGATATTAAGACACTCCTCCAAAAACAAAAGAAAGGGGGAGCCACGGGTAACCCTAGAGAACTTCTAAATTTAGTTCTCTATATCATTAATTTTTTAATTTTTGACAAAGATGCACTGGCTCCAGCAGACAGGTTTTATAACTCACCGGAAGGGCAGTGTCCAGTGCGAGCAGCTCCACTGTCTTTAGATAATCGCCAAGTGATGTGGAGAGACCCAGAAAGTGGTGAATGGAAGGGACCAGATAGGTTAACTGCTTGGGGGAGAGGGTTTGCTTGTGTCTCTACAGATGGAGAAGGAATCAGATGGGTGCCAACGAGCCGTATTCGCCTTGTCCATCGGAGAGAGACAGAGCAGACCCTTGAAATGAAGGAGAAGGCCCAAGAAACATCGGGTGGTTCCGTTGCTGACTGTGCCCACCACTGAAAGAACCTGGCAGTTATGGCGTTTGACCCATGGACATCAAAAACTGTTGGACTTGAAAATCCTCAGGAATCATTGGATTCTCTGAGACACCATAAGACTATTGTAGGACTGAAAGTCCTCAGGAATCATTGGATTCTCTGAGGCATCATAAGACTATTGTAGGACTGAAAGTCCTCAGGAATCATTCGATTCTCTGAGACATCATAAGACTATTGTAGGACTGAAATCCTCAGGAATCATTGGATTCTCTGAGACATCATAAGACTATTGTAGGACTGAAATCCTCAGGAATCATTGGATTCTCTGAGGCATCATAAGACTGTTGCTGGACTTTAAAAACTTGTGGGGATCATTGGATTCCCTAACATATAAAAAGACTGATGTGGGATTTCAAAAACTTGTGGGGATCATTGGATTCCCTAACAGTGAAGCAATGGACAATAGATTGGTTTTGGACTATTTCTTGGTTGCTGAAGAAGGGGTATGTGTGTCTGGTGTCTACATACCCTCCTTCTAGTACTTCTGGAAATCTCTTACAATACCATGTTGATTTATATTGTTTGTTATATCACTACTTGCATGTACAATTCCTGTTTGTTATACCACATCGAGTCTTCACTGATTGTGGGGAGAGTCACCACTAATAGCCTCTGCGTTATTGCTGTGTGCTTGTGTAATAACTCCCATGCTGATGGGTTTGTGCATACTTGTCTCTAATAAGGCTCTTCAATCCAGAAACCCGCTATCAAATCCCCACTTCTCTTTGGTGCTTCTCATCTCCTTTCCTGAAATGTCAGGGGGGTTGTGATTATCTCCTTTTTAGTGCTTTCATCTCCCCTCCTGAGAAGTCAGGGGGGGCGTGATCACCTCCTTTTTGGGGTTCTCATCTCCCTGAAAAGTCAGGGATTGCGCGACCTCCTGTGGTCTAAAACAAAAGAAAGCGGGAGATGTAAAGGGCTAGAACTGAGCAATGCACTTGGATGATGAAGCACGTGAGACTAATTGCCAATTGGACGGTTCCCTATTAACTTGTTTAAGGTTGACCCTCCCCAGCTGTTCTGTGCTGACTTGATTGGTGAGACAAAGAGAGGGAAGTGACTTGTGTGGGAGGAGCAAGAAAACTTGGGTGGTGGAACTCAAGCTCACTTGCACTCTTGACCTGGCGTTGGGGGCGACGGGAAAGATCTAGAATAAAGACGTTTAGTGATCCTGACTCCTGCTGATTTCTGGAAAGATAGAGTTCCAGCAGTTTGGACTAACTGGTGAGCCAAGAAATTGGATTGCATTTCCTACTGGCAGTGCGGTACTGGTCTAGTCTCTAAAGAACCAGCAGTAAACAGTTAGCTCAAAAGGCTAATTAAATTGCACTTTCAAAGAGGGAAGCTGCAGGCTGTCAATATGGAAGAATCATGGAACATGTTGAACAAAAAATGTGAAATAGTATAAAACTAGGTTGAAATTTAGAATGATCCAGATTGTTTTTTTAAAAAGCAGGCATTACCCCAGCATGAATTATTTTACATTAAGTGAATGCCTAGTGTGTATTTTCCTTCAGCCAGGCCAGTCTCTTTTGTTTCCAGAATTCAAGATTTGTTTGTCCAACTTTTGATCATGCCCTAGTTTAGAATTTTCCCTCCTGAAACCTCATCACTACTCAAATGTCATTCATTTTTAAGATCTGATTTAAGTATATTAATTATAAACTATTAATTTACTAGAATTTACATAATCAAATGGATTATTTTTCTATTCAGAAGAGTTGGGAGAATCTTGGTTCAGTACCCTTAAGAAAAATTGAATTTGGCATTGAAGATCTCTGTTCTTCAAAGAAAAATAATCTTGATACGTTGGCTACAACCACATTTGATATTTCCCAGCATGATGGAACAATACATTATAGGGAAAATTATGCCCAGGACAGAAAAATATATGGTAGGTTCTGAGGAAAGGGGGAAAAAAAGAAGAAATGAATTAGTGTTAGTAGGATAAAATTACTCAGAGCATGATATTTAGATAGGTATATTAGCAAGTAGATATAGATCTAAAAAGACTTCTCTTTTTTTCCAATGCAAGGATGCATTGAGGCACACTGTTTAGAGAAAGCTCCTAAGCTCTGATATCTAATTGAGTATATGCTGTGCCAGTGTTTCAGTTATCTCCAAGAGTTGTTTTCAGAGGGAATCCTTTAGTTTACTTTTTACTCGTTTCACAATCCCTTGTAACCTAGCTTTGTTAGATCATATAACTAAAACTATTTTTTCTAAAGTCATCAAAAATTTCTTAACAAATCAAATTGTCCTTTCTCAAATCTCATTGTTTTTGACTTCACTAATCATGTATTTGACAATAATGAATATTTAGTAATTGTGTATACTCTCTCCTCTCTAGAATCTTGGTACAATGATGTCATCATGCCCCTTTTGACTACTTTTTCTTAATTTTCTTGGCTATTACATTATGTTCTTAAACTATGGATATACTTCAAGGCTCTTTTTCTGGGCTTTCTTTCCTTTTCTCATTAAATATTATTGTTTAGTGGCTTTGTCATCTTCCTTAGTATAATTACCATCTCTCAACAAATAACTTCTAGCAAAGTTAACAGATGTCTTTCATTTCAATCTTCACTTTTGCTCTATCATTACTATATAGATGGAAGTTATTTCATAATAAAACCCCTTCTTCCTCCCTGTCTTTTCAAATACATTTTACTTGACTATATGGCATCTATCTATCTATCTATCTATCTATCTATCTATCTATCTATCTATCTATCTACCTATCTATCTATCTATCTATATCTATCTATCATAGATAGATAGATATAGATAGATAGATAGATAGGTAGATAGATAGATAGATAGATAGATAGATAGATAGATAGATACAACAACAATGAGGTCAGTACACTATCTCTATAACTCTTCAGTTTTGCACTCGTGCTATTCCAGTCATCAATGGAGTGAAGCAGGGCTGTGTGTTATTCTCATGCTTTTTAGCATGATGTCTTCAAGGATGAAAATGACACAAAAATCTGCTAGTGCACTGATGATAAGTTGTTTAACTTGAAAAGACTACAAGCCATGGATGGCTGAAGATAATAGAGAGTAGATAGGTCTTTTCCTGCACTCTTCCTGCCTTTCCTCAGAATCAACACCATATTAAGCCTCTGGATGGGTTTTGGAGTGATAGAACCCACAAATATTTGCAGCATAACAAATTTCCGGCAGAATATATTTTGGAAGACCTTCAGGAAAGGTATCTATTAATCATACAGGGAAGAAGGTGAAATTAATTTTAAAATGAACAAAAAACCAAAAAGAGTTCTGACCATAGAGAGTTATAATGGAGACAGGGAAGAACAGATCTTAAATCCTGAGGATAATAAAGGCAAAATGCCTCCAGATAAAGCCTCAAAAAGTGATATGACTTCCTCACCAACTCAAAAGGCTCTCTTGGAAGAATTCAAAAAGGATCTTAAAAGAGGGTTAGAAGAAAATGAGGAAAGGAAATGGGAGCTTTACGAAAGGACAAAGAATTATTTAAAAAAAAAAAAAATCTCCTTAAAAATACAAATGGTGAAATGGAAAAAGAGAATACTTTCCTAAAAATACAATTGGTGAAAGGGGAAAACAATCCAATGAACACAATAACTCATTTAAAGTTCAATTAGACAAATTTGAAAGGAGGTAAAAAAGCTAACTGAACAAAATAATTCACTATAAATTATAATTGAACAAATGTAAATGAATGATTCAATGAGACATCAAGAATCACTCAATAAAACAAAATTAAAAAAAAAAAAGAAAAGAAAAGAAAATGTAAAATACATCACTGGAAAAACAATTATCCTAGAAAATAGACCCACAAGATAAAATCTAAGAATTATTGGACTATCTGAAAACCACAATGAAAATAGAGCCTAGACAACATATTTCTTGAAATCATTAAAGAAAAGTGCCCTGATATCCTGAAAACAGAGGTTAAAATAACTATTGGATGAATTCACTAATCTCCTGAAAGAGACACAAAAATTAAAATTCCAAGGCATATCATAGATAAATTTCAGAATTATTAGAGAACAAAATACATCAAGTAGACATAAAGAACTAAAATATTGGGGAAACACAATTAGAATTACCCAGGATGTATCAGTTTCCATTTTAAAGGATTGAAGGCTCTACAATATGAAATTCCAGAGGGCAAAAGAGGTTATATGGCATCCAAAAATCAAGTATCCAGAAAAATTAAAGATTATTTTTCAGTGAATTTCAGTGAAATAAGGAATTTTCAATTATTTTTATGAAAAGATCAGCAATATGGCTGGTTTAACATTAGGAAAACTATTAGTATAATTGACAATATTAATAATCAAATTAAGAAAAAAACATATGATCATCTCAATAGATGCAGAAAAAGCATTTGATAAAATCCAACATCCATTCCTACTAAAAACACTTGAGAGCATAGGAATAAATGGACTATTCCTTAGAATAATCAGGAGCATATATTTAAGACCTTGAGTAAGCATAATATGTAATGGAGATAAACTAGAACCTTTCCCAGTAAGATCAGGAGTGAAACAAGTTTGCCCACTATCACCATTATTACTATTCAATATAGTACTAGAAACGCTAGCCTCGGAAATAAGAGCCGAGAAAGAGATTCAAGGAATTAGAGTAGGAAATGAGGAAATCAAACTAGCACTCTTTGCAGATGACATGATGGTATACTTAGAGAACCCCAAAGATTCTGGTAAAAAGCTATTAGATATAATTCAGAATTTTAGCAAAGTTGCAGGATACAGAATAAATCCACATAAATCCTCAGCATTTTTATACATCACCAACAAAATGCAACAGCAAGAGATACAAAGAGAAATTCCATTCCAAACAAATGTAGAGAGTATAAAATATTTGGGAATCCATCTACCAAAGAATAGTCAGGAATTATATGAGAAAAATTATGAAACACTTGGCACAAAAATAAAGTCAGATTTAAATAATTGGAAAGACATTCAGTGCTCTTGGATAGGCCAAGTGAATATAATAAAGATGACAATACTCTCCAAACTAATCTATTTATTTAGTGCTATACCAATCAGACCCCCAAGAAACTATTTTAATGACCTAGAAAAAATAACAACAAAATTCATATGGAGGAATAAAAGGTTGAGAATTGCAAGGGAACTAATGAAAAAAAAAAGTCAGATGAAGGTGGTCTAAGTGTACCTGATCTAAAGCTATATTATATAGCAGCAGTCACCAAAACCATTTGGTATTGGCTAAGAAATAGACCATTCAATCAGTGGAACAGATTAGATACAAAGGACAAAAAAGGGTACATCTATAGCAATCTAGTCTTTGACAAACCCAAATATACCAACATTAGGGATAAAAATTCATTATTTGGAAAAAAACTGTTGGGAAAACTGGAAATTAGTATGGCAGAAATTAGATATGGATCCACACTTAACACCATATACCAAGATAAGATCAAAATGGGTCCATGACTTAGGCATAAAGAATGAGATAATAAATAGATTAGAGGAACAGAGAATAGTGTAACTCTCAGACCTGTGGAGGAGGAAGGAATTTATGACCAGAGGAGAACTAGAGATCATTATTGATCACAGAATAGAAGATTTTGATTGCATCAAACTAAAAAGTCAAAAGCAAGAAACCAGTCAGTAAACTCAAACTCCCAATAAACTTGTGAGGTTATTCCCATTTTACAGCTTAGGAAATTAAAATGAAGAGACTAAGTGACATATCTAAAATTATATAGATACTTAAAGACTTAATGTATTAAAAATCATTTAGAATTTGGTTCTAATCTTGCAGAAGAAGAAATTGAAGCACAGCAGTGAGAATCAACCTGCTCAAAGTTGTATAGATCATAAGCTGCAGAGCTGGTGCAAGTCTGTAATTATGATTTTTCAATGTTTTTCATTTATATTTCACATTTATTTTTTAATATCCCCCTCTCCTATTCAATAAAAGAGTGTGAAAGAGAGATGGAGATGGACAGAATCAGAGACAGAGACACAGAGAGAGAGACCCAGAAAGAGATTGAGAGAAGCAGTTCAGAAAAACAACTACAAAACCAAAAATCATTACCACCATCAAAGATGGTTGCCATATCAAACAGAATTTCAATAATTTGGCGGAGCCAAGATGGTGGAGAACAGACATAACTTTCTTTGACCTTTCTCTATTACCAATACCAGATTAATTATGTAAACTGGTTTTGAAGCTAAAGAACCCACGAAATATTAGCAATGTAACATGTTTCTAGAAGAAGATTCATTGGAGGGCAGAGCTAAGTTAGCAGAGAAGACACATATTTCTTTTCTGACTTCTTCCCATAATCCTCAGACTAATTACCAAATCCAGCCTCTGAATTAGTTCTGGACTGTTACAACTCACAAATATTGGGAGTGTAAGAAATTACCAGAGGAAAATATTTTTGAAGATTGTCAGAAAAAGTCTGTTTCAATCAAAATGCAAGGAAGAAGCCAAGGACAAGCAGGCTGAGCATAGACACCAGCACAGACCACACAGACCTGGGGTGGTGTGGGCTCTGTATGCCAGAGAAGCTATGGGAAGGAATCTAAAGTAGTGTTGGCTACTCTGCCCTGGTTGTAAGCCAGTAGATCAGCAGAGAAATATAAAACTTCCAACACAAGCACAAAAGGTAATAATGAATTCCTAAATGTATAATTTCTCAAGACCTGGCCATGGCCACCCAACACTGGAATTCAATCAGCAGAGCTGCTCCTGCTTGTAGAGGAAGCGTGGGCAATCTCCCTTACCCTAAAAGCAGATCTCAATTAAAAAATAAAAAAAGTTTAAAAAAAACAAAGAAATCTTATCACAAATAAATTTTATGGTGAAAGAGGACAGATTTCAATACCTGAGGAGACTAAAAGCAGATGATCTCCAAATGAAGGCCCAAAGAGTGATATAAACTGGTCCACATCCCACAAGGCTCTCTTAGGAAAAAAATTTAAAAAGGATATTAAAAGAGAGCTAGAAGAAAAATAGAGAAAAAAATGGAAAATTTGCAAGAGGGTTTGGAAAAGAACAGAAATTATCTGAAGAAAATTCATTACAAAACAGACTTAGTGGAATTGTGAATTCATCCAGCCATTCTGGAGAGCAATTTGGAACTATGCTAAAAAAGTTATCAAACTGTGAATACCCTTTCACCCAGTAGTGTTACTACTAGGCTTATATCCCAAAGAGATCTTAAAGAACGGAAAGGGACCTGTATGTGCAAGAATGTTTGCGGCAGCCCTCTTTGTAGTGGCCAGAAACTGGAAACTAAGTGGATGCCCATTAACTGGAGAATGGCTGAATAAATTGTGGTATATGAATATTATGGAATATTATTGTTCTGTAAGAAATGACCAGCAGGATGATTTCAAAAAGGCCTGAAGAGATTACATTAACTGATGCTGAATGAAAAGAGCAGGACCAGAAGATCATTGTATATTTCAACAACAATACTATATGATGATTAATTCTGATGGATGTGGCTCTCTTCAACAATGAGATGAAGCAAATCACTTCCAATAGAGCAATAATGAACTGAACCAGCTACACACAGGGAAAAACCGGTGGGAGATGACTATGACCCACTACATAGAATTCCCAATCCCTCTATTTTTGTCTGCCAGCATTTTTGATTTCCTTCACAGGCTAATTGTACACTATTTTAAAGTCCGATTTTTTTTTTTTGTACAGCAAAACAACATGTTTGGACATGTATACATATATTGTATTTAATTTATACTTTAACATATTTAACATTAATTGATCAACCTGTCATCTGGGGCAGGGAAAGAAGGGGAAATTAGAACAAAAATTTTGGCAATTGTCAGTGTTGTAAAATTACCCATGCATATATCTGGTAAATAAAAACTATTAATTAAAAAAAATAAATCTTTTTTACTTACTTATCTAGATTTTTATGAAGTCAAAAATCTGAATTTTGAAGATATAATTTAAAATCATTCTTCACATGCTAATAGATGCCTTAATCATATATTAGACATTCATGATAATAGTCTTCTATAGAGAGTAATAATTTGAACTCTAGGCTTCCATAAGCCTAAAGAGCAGCAGTGTGTTTAGTTTTAATTTTCACCATGGGGAGTATAATATTTCTGAACTGGTCACCAGCTAGCATTCTACTTGAACTATTAATATATCATATCCACCATACTTACCCTCAACTCATAACTATGGAAGAAAAAAAGTTTGTGTGTGGGGGGGAGGGTCATCTGCTTTCTATTTTAGGATGAAAAACTACAAGTAACTGAATACTCACCAGGCCAATGGATTCAAAGTAGCTGGCAGTCTAAGAAACTATACATCTTTCTCTTCTCTGACTCCTTAGACCCTTTTCTGTTCTTGCACCAGGAACTTTTCTGTCTAAACTGGCTTCCATCTGTTTTTCTTTCATGGTACAATGGTTAAAGAAAATACTGACCATAGACTTTCTGCCATTCTATGAAGTTTAGTAATTAACTCTTTATTCCTACCTCCCCAATAGAAATCAGAAACTACAAGGTCAGCAGAAAGAATTCAAGAAGTGTACTTCATGTGAGCTAATTCATACCACATTTCCCCTATTATCTTTAAATTTATTTTCCTAAACCTGAGTATACTTGAGAAAAAATGGTATATTTTGTTCTGTTTCTCTAATGGAATTTTTCTCCAATCCTTCTCTATTTTTATCTGTGGAAGAATTCAAATAGCTTTTAATCCTAATGAGCAAAGATTTATTTTCTCTCTGTTTCTCTGTCTCTTTTTGACTTTCCTTCTGCCTCTGTCTCTCTTTCTCTCTTGTCTTTGTAATCCAAGTTTCCAGCTTTAAATTTTATCAATCTTCATTGAATGACACATAACTAAGTAGAATAGAAGAAAAGAGATAGTTCTAAAATACAATAAATGAAATAGATAAAAAGTTATAAATTATCATAATGGGAAGGAAACTTTCAGCACATCTACATTAGATGAGGAATTTATGGCCTGGAGAAAGAAACTTTTTTTCCTAAGGCTAATGAGTAAGTCCTTAGCAGAGTTCAAGCTTGAATGTTAAGAATATATCTAATATTTTTCTATTAAAATGTTCCTA
This sequence comes from Sminthopsis crassicaudata, assembly GCF_048593235.1. Classification (NCBI taxonomy): domain Eukaryota; kingdom Metazoa; phylum Chordata; class Mammalia; order Dasyuromorphia; family Dasyuridae; genus Sminthopsis; species Sminthopsis crassicaudata. The sequence continues at coordinate 212,642,947 of NC_133618.1, read as the reverse complement.
CTTTCATGTTCAAGTATAAAGTATGATTAAGAATTCAACACAATTTAATTTGTATTTATTAATAAGTAATTATGTTCTTGCCTAAAGGATATGAGGGGTAAATAGGATTTTTAAAACAAAGTTACATTCACTTATTTATTTGTCATTAAAATATCATTTTGAGAATAAATCTTTAAAATTTACCACTCTTTAACTTTTTTCTTTTGAAAATATGACCCCATAATATTTTAATTTTACTAAAGTATCTTTCAATAACTACCTGGAGGATAAACTAAAGCAGCAAAAAGATATAGCAGCCATTTGTTTATTATTCATGCATTGAAAGACTGTTATATTGAATTATGTCCACTTATATTTCATTCAAAAATAAAATGCTATGAATTCTAACTGATCAGGATGCCTTCCAGATTGTTATCAAATACAGTAAAATTCTCATGGTGTTTTTTCTCTCTGGAGGCAAAGCTAGGTGAGATTCATTTATATTCAAAAATAACATTATCTCTACATTTTTTACTATTATTTTAACTCTCACAATATCTGGGGTGGTTTTCCATTAAATTATCCTTGGTTTGTAACTGTTTAATTTTAGTTTATAGTAGAAAGTGATTATACTATAGCCAAAGTCTGGTGTAGTAAGTGGCTTTCAGACCTTCCTGTTTCGCAGAAATTGTTATTGAATTAGTTGGAGAATACACTAGAGAAAATTACATCTTACTCAAATCTGTCTAACAGTTGTCTTCTCCAGTTGTAGCTGAACTTTTGCCTTCATTTTGATTGGTAGTATAGGCAAATGCAATTAGCCTCATATTGTGATGAGCTGCATAGCTTATGTTGCTAACGCTTTTGCTTCATTTAAATAGTGGGAACATAGGCATATATAAAAGTCATAAATTTAGTAAGTATAAAAATTATTTTTATTTAATATGCTGAATTTAAGAAGAAGTAAGGAAAGTTCTCCCTGCACAATATTATTTTCTCAATATTCATGCTATGATGCTTTAGTGGAGGAAGTGGAGCCAAAATGGATGAGTAAAGGCATGGACTCTCCTAAGCTCTTCCCCCAACTACACCAAGTACCTCAAATGACTCTAAAAACTCTAGAGTTTGGGACAGCTAGGTGGTGCAGTGGATAGAGCACCAGCCCTGAAGTCAGGAGGACCTGAGTTTAAATCTGGTCTCAGACACAATACTTCCTAGCTGTGTGACCCTGGGAAAGTCACTTAATCCCAATTGCCTCAGCAAAAAACAACAATAACAACAACTTTAGAGTGGTAGAACACATGCATAAAAGATGAAGTGAACAATTTTCCATCTAAAAAGAACTTAGGAATTTGGCAGGAGAATTATATTACAGCAGGCTAATATAGGAGTAGAGTCTGGAGCTCAGACCATGCAGCAGAGACCTGACCCCTATAAACCATAAATAAGCCTAAGAGCTATTAAATAAGCAGCAGCATTGGTTGCTTGTATAGACAACAGATAGTAAGGGGATTGAACAACTGGTCAGAATTAAATTATAGGGATCTCAAGGAGTACACTTCTTTGGCTATACTCAGATCCTATTTGCAGAACTGGGTGGTAGTTCCAAGGCAAGAAGGAATCCATCATAACAGAGTTCTTTATCACAGTGTAGCAGGAACTCTCCTCACAGTTATATATTTAAAAAAGATTGCTTGTGGTTATTCATAGAACAGAGTACAGGCCAGGACAAGAGCAATCACCTCTCCTTAGATCAAATCATTATAAAATAATTGAAAACTTACAAGTTTCTGAAAGTATCTCTGAAAACACTTGCACATATCCTCTGAACCCTGGAGAAGTGGGCATTCTACCCTAGAACAAAGTACTATTTTAAGAAAAGGCTGGAGTAATAGGCTTGAAAAATGAGTAAACAAGAGAGAAAAAAAGTCCAGGTCATAAAAAAGTAATATAATCACAAGGAAGATTTAAAAACATATTCAGAGGAATGTAACAAAGTCAAAGTTCCGGCTTTCAAATTTCCAATAAAAGTATGAATTGATCTGAGGCCAGGAAAGAACTCAAAAAGATTTTTTTTAATAAATAAAAGAGATAGAGAAAAATAGATAGATGAATGGCATAAAACAAGAAAATCATGAAAAATTAGTCAACATTTTAGTAAAGGAGACACAAAATAATATTGAAGAAAATATCACCTTAAAAGGTACTAAGCCAAATAACAAAAAAAAAAAAAAAAGTACAAAAAAGCAATGAGGAGAAGAATGTCTTCAAAATCAGAATTGGCAAAATGGAAAGACAAGCACAAAAATTCCCTGAAGAAAAAACAAAGCAAAGCATCTTCTTAAAAAGTACAATTGGCCAAATGGAAAAGGAGGTAGAAAAGCTTACTGAAGAAAAAAAAAATCCTTAAAAATTAGAATTGAATATATGAACATAAATAAACTTATGCCAATTAATGAAACATAATACAAAACCAAAAGCATAAAAATTAAAAAGAAAGGTAAAATATCACACTGAAAAAAATGACCTGGAAAATACATCCAGGAGAGACAATTTAAAATTATTGTATGCCTTGGAAGTCACAATGAAATATATATACGTATATGTGTGTGTCAGTATAAATGTGCATGTGTGTGTGTATGTGTTTGTGTGTGTGTGTGTGTGTGTTTGTGTGTGTGTGTGTGTGTGTAATAATAAACCTAGGCATCATTTTTCAAAAATTATAATGGAAAAGTGTCTTGAAAGTAAAATAAAACTGAAAGAATCCAATGATCATCTTCTAAAAGAGATTCAAAAATGGAAATCCTCAGGAATATTGTAGCTAAATGCTAGAATTCTCTTTACAAGACAAAAACATTACAAACATCTGAAAAGAAACAATTCAAATGTTATGAAGCTGCGTCAAGATAACAAAAGATTTAGCAGTTTCTAAATGAAAGGATTAGAAGCCTTCGGATAAGATATTCTATGGGGCAAAAGGCTAGAAATATAACCAATAATCATCTATTCAGCAAAACAGTATAATTTTTCAAGGAAAAATGGATATCCAATGAAATAGAGTTTTCAAACTTTCATGTTAAAATATCAGAGTTGAATATTACTTTTTGAGCTTTTTATGTCTTTATTTTTAAATACAGTAGTATTTTATTTTTTGACAGACATATGACAAGAAATTTTTTGCATTCTTTTTCAAAAGATTTTGAGTTCCAATATTTAGGTCTCTCCATTCCTCCTTTTCCCCTTTCAAAAAAAGGCAGTTTGATCTAGTTTATACATACATATATATATATATATATACATATATATATATATACAATAAATAATAAAGTAAGTGAAAAAAATGAAAACTGCCTTCAAAGACCATCAGTTCTTTATCTTGTTGTAAAAAGCATTTTCCTTAAGGAGTACTTTATACCTGTATTGGACCCATGTATTGCTGAAAAGAGCTGAGTTAATCATAGTTGATCATGATACAATGTTACTGATACTGCATATAATGTTTTTTTTTTTTTTTTCTGGTTCTACTGATTATTCTCTTTCATAATCTTTCCAGGTTTTTCTGAAATCTTCTTAATCATTATTTCTTGTTGAATAGTAGTATTCCATTAAATTTATATAGCATAGCTTATTCAGTGATGAGCATCCCTTCAATTTTTCAATATTTAGCTACCACAAAGAGAAGTTATAAATATTTTTGCATATGTAGATCCTTTTCCCTTTTTATGATCTCTTTGAGAAAGAGACTTAGTAAAGGTATTGCTCATTCAAAGGGCAAACAAAGTTTGGTTTTCTTTTGGGCATAGTTACAAATTGTTCTCCAGAATGTTTGGATCAGTTCACAACTCCAACCAAAAGAGCATTAGTATCTCATTTTTTTCCACATCCTTCCCAACATTTGTTACTTTCCTATTTTTAATCAGATTAGCCAATTTTATAGGTGTGTGGTGGTATCACTGAGTTGTTTTTAGTTAGCATTTCCCCAACCAAAAGTGGCTTAAAACATTTCTTCATATGCCTACAGATATCTTTGAATGAAAACTTCCTGTTCATATCCTTTGACCATTTATTTATTGGGGAATGACATTCTAAATTTGGCTCAGTTCTCTATATATTTGATAAATGAATCCTTTATTAGAAATACTTTCTATAAAGATTGAAGGGAAGTAGGTTTCTGTATTTCTATGCCTAGTTGATGGAGGATTCCTGATTCCCCAGAGGCTCTTGGAGGATGCTAATTTGCTTGGGTTACATAGAGCATTTTGGTGATTCCTGTAGCTATAGTCTGAATGTTTTCCTGATTTTGCCAAGGCATGACAGGGGGAAAGGCCTGCTATTGGCTCTTCTGCTCCATTACCCTGAGGTTCAGAATCTCCTGCTACTTTGCTGCAGTGAAGCGTCTTGCTGGAGAACTTCCTATCCTCCCCTCCACTATTGGAATAAGAAGAATCCTTCCTACTGATCCTTCAAAGTTCTTGGGATTAAATATTGTTTGAGTCTGTCTCTTATTGATTCCACTTTTTCATGACCTGTCTTGGGACCTAATTTTATGGTTGCCCAGAGAAGAACATAGGAAGCTTACAGTGATTCACTGCTTACTTCAACTTCTTCCAAAAATATGTGTTTTTAAATACAAGACTGATGGGAAGGTAAACAGGAAAAGACAACTATAAAGAACTTAATGTTGAAACGTTTGTATTACTGCATGGGAAGATGATACTTGTAATTTATAATAACTTTTTTCATTATTAGGGCAATTAGAAGGAGTATATAAAGTAAGAGGCCATAGATATTAGTTGAATATGAAGGGGTCATATCTAAAAATATATGTAAAAATAAAATTAAAGGGTGAGAGAGGAATGAACTGGGGAAAAGGGAAAGGAAGAGGTAGAATTGGGTCTATTATTTCACAAACAATTTATGGGAAGAGGGGGAGTTGAAGAGTACTGATTGAACTTTACTCTCATCAGAATTGCCTCAAAGAGCAAATGCTATATACACTAAATTTGGTAAAAAATTATCTTTTTCTACAAGGAAATAAAAGAGGGAGGGAATAAGAAAAGGGGAAGAAGGAAAGGTAAAATAGTGAAAGAAGGAGTTAGAAGCAATACATTTTAAAGGAGAAACATAGTGAAAGGAGAAAGACAATAGCATAAATAGGGGAGATAGGATAAAGGAAAATATAGCAATAGTAACTGAAAAAATGAGGCAACTTTCTCTGATAAAGGACTCATTTCTCTAACTTATAGAGAATTGAATCAAATTTGTAAAAATAACATTTACTAATGAATAAATGATCAAATATATAAATACTTTTCAGATGAAGTAATCAGTTAAATATAATCTTATGAAAAAATGCTCTAACTCACTATTGATGGGACAAATGCACAATGAAATAATTCCTCATACCTATTAGATTAACTAATAGGACAGTAAAAGGAAAATTATAAATGTTAGAGATGATATGGGAAAATGGGAACACTATCATTTTTGGTTGAATTGTGAATTATTCTGGAGATTCTAGAGATCAGTGTGGAACTATGTCCAAAGGACTGTGAATCCCTTTGACTCAGCAATTCCTCTACTTGATATGCATCCCAAAAGAAGCATTCTCATATATGATCGAGTCGCTCACTTGCTATTTAGTTTTGGGGCCAATGCACATTCCGTTAGCAAGTGATTAATAATAATAATAATAATAATAATAATAATAATAATAATATATATATATATTTTTTTTTTTCAAAGTTCTTTACATGTTATCTTGTTTGATCCTTGTAATAATTAAATGAGTTAGTTACTATTATCCCCATTTTGTAATGGCAATAATTAAGGCTGATTTTTTTAAAATTCCTAAATTTCACAGTTAGCACCTAAGACAAGATTTAAATTCAGACCACACTAAAACATAGGTATCCTAGCTTCAGAGATTTGGATGAATTGGTGGTATCAGTTATATAGATTCAAAATACAAAGATTCTGTAACTTTTCATCCAGAATGATCTTGTCACTTTCTTTCCATAATCCCATTTTAGAATTATTCAGTGACCTAGAGGTTCATTCACTAGAATCCAGCACAATGCTCTGGTATACCCTCTGTTATCTTTCTCTTTCTCTTTCTCCCTCCTTCCTTCTCCCTCCACCTCTTTCTTTCTGTTATGTTGCCCCCCATTTAACTTTGTTTTCTTACACAGCCAGGGTCAAAACATGCTAAATAATTGTTTCTCAATTAGAAACTCAACAAACATGAATTGAATGTTTACAATATACCTAAAATTTCTAAGGGTCCCTTAGGGTTTAAAAAAATAAAAGAAAGGAAATGTATCCTTGTCATTAATGAATAACATATTCAGTAATATAGTATCTTATGAATGTATTATATAGCACAATATTAAATTGTATACTTTAAAAACTATAGGGAAAAGAAGTTACAATTAGAATTGATTATGCTTGAAATTAATCTATGTTTATCTCATATAGTTTTCCACTTCTTTCTATTCTTTTTAGTAACACCTTAAATGTGTATGGAAAAGAAAGTAAACAGTAAGTATGGAAAACTTGTACTCAATTTTTCTTTTGATTCATTTATGTTTTTGTTTTTGTTGTTGTTGTTGTTGTTGTTCTGTTTTGCTTTAAAAGTATTTAATTTGATGTCTACTGCTACAGGAAATCATCATATCCAATATCTTGGGAAGATTAAAACAATGGAATGTGCATTTATGTGAATATAAATAATAAGCTATGTGCAGTTTTACAAGACTGGCTAAAATTACAAGGGTAATTAATCCTTGTGCTTCAAAACATAATATGATAACTGGTGTTAAGAAATTTACCCCTGCAGTATAATATTCAACAATTAGACAGGTGCTTTATGAAGGGCATTTTTTTGGCCTTCCTGTGAAATGACTGGTTTAGAACTTTATAGAATGTCAGATTAATTGACCATTGATCTTTTCTACTAATGCAATTTGTATGTTTCTAGGTGGTCCAGAATCAATATGTATTTTAAACTGATTTAAAAAAAAACAAGCAAACCTATATCACAGATTTATTAGAGAATTTATTTTGCAGAAAGATAATTGAAATGAAAGTGAAATGACTCAATAGAGTTTCAAAAAGCAATAAATAAGTGATCTATTTAAACATGAAAAAAGCATGCACAATTAAAATTTGAAGTAATAATTAAAGAATATAGGAATTTATGTCCAAGTCAAAGTTCTTATGTTTTTAATATAATTACAAATAATATCAATAATATTATCAATAATACAAATATTATAATTACAAATCAATATCAATAATAATTACAAAACAAATCACAACCATAACAAAAACAATCAAACAACAAACAAGAACACTCATCAATTCTCAGTGTAGGAAATATTGTCGACAAATAAATAGACACATATTGGTTATATGTTTATATACACATACTTATTTTAGAACTTGCATACATACATATTTATGGTCAATAAATTGTTGATCATCTATGAATGAAATGTCTGTATTTCAAGTATTCTGTTATATGTGGTTCTTTCAGATTTTCAGTAAGTCAAGTATTTATTAAGTACCTAAGGTTACCAGGTGCTATTATAAATACTAGGGATACAAATTAAAGCAAATGATATCTTATGCTGAAGCAGCTCACAATGTCACAGAGAACAACATGGAAATAACTATTTACAAAGGAATTAAAATAGGATAAATTAAAAGATAAATAGTAGAGGAAAGGCATTAATATTAAAAGAGATAAGAAAAAGCTCTTCATATAAAATGGGCTTTTAGCTAGAACTTGAAAGAAGCCAGTGAAGCTAGAGAGACGAAATAAACAAGGAGAATATTATAGGTGTAGGGAATACACAGGAGTCAATGTGGAGGTGAAATGTCTTGTGTGAGGAACAGTAAAATGGAAGTATTACCAGATTTCAGACTTTGTAAGAAGAAATTTCATATAAGAAAAATGGAATTTAAAAGAGCCAAATTTTGAAAGGTTTTGAAGGCCCCAAAATATGATTTATATTTTATTAAAGAGGCAATAGGAAGACACTAGATTTTGTTTAAGAGGAAAGTTGATATAATTAGTTTTGAACTTTATGAAGATTTATTTGATAGTTGAATAATAGATTGACTCTAATGAACAGAAACATGAGACAGAAACTACAAAGCATTGAAATGCTAAATAGGTGTGCTGCAATCAGACAACCTAGCACTTTAAACTAATTATCTATTGGATAATACTTTATTAGCATATGCTTGGAAAAATGGCCCTTCTCACTATTCCTTGCTGACTCAATCTTTTGGTGTATACAGATAATCATAGGAGGGATTAGGGGGTGGAGTAAGACAAACCAGAGTCACTTTGGAGGAGGATGAGGAGAAGGGAGGTCGGTGGAGAGTGTGTGGCAGTCTTGTCAATCCGTTTCACTTCTCCCCCTAAAGAGCAAGGACTTTTGCTTATCCTGACTCCGGCTGATTCTGAGGCTTCCGGGGAGCTAACCCGGACTTCACAAGAAACAAAACAGCAGATTATTTGAAGAGTCAATAGGCAATAGGCAATACCTTCAGCCTTAAATAACTCCCTCCATTTGCCACCTTTCATTGCTACATATATGTTAATGAATTTGAATAAAAAATTATGCAAGTATTCTGGCAATGTTCACTACAAAACAAAATAAACAAGGAAAAAAGTCTGTTACTGCTAGTCACTTCTACTTTTACCTCTTACATTGATTAACTATGACTTTGTATGGCAGCTTTCCAAATCTTTTTATCATTTTCCAAACTTTTGATGGTTCCCACTTATTTCACTCTCTCAAATGAGATTTTGCTTTATATTTTACAGAAACAATTGAGGCCCTTTACTATGAGTTCCCTTTTCTATCCTCTAATCTATTCTCATATCTCTTAAGTGATTTCTGCTAAAATCTCTTCCTTTCCAGTTTCACATAACTATATAATGAAGTGGTCTTACTGTTTACCAAGGCTATCCTCTCTACTTGTTCAAGTGATTTCATTCCATACTATCTCCTCCAAAAGATTACTCATACATCATACCCTCTTTCTCTTATTTTCAGTCTCTCCTTTTCTACTCTCTTTTGTTTTCCGCCCACAAACACCCCCATATCTTGCACATCCTAAAACTCTTTAATTAATCATTCTCTCCCCAATATTTCCCAATACTTCTGCTTTTTGGAATTAAGCTATTAATGATTTAAATATGAATAAGAGAAGAAAACTTTGAGGTTCCTTAATACTCTTCAAGATTCTTTCAGATTTTATGACCACTATAAACAGGTATTATATACCATTATCTTTCTGTCTCTTTCTTTTCTCTGTTACTTCTCCCTTTTTTTCCATCACTATCTTTCTTCCTCTATATCTCCTTTTTCTTTCTTTTCATCTATAATAAGAAATATTAAATAATTGTAATACCTTCTATTTTTATCAGCAGGCAATTCCAAAGAAATAGCCAAGCAGCTTCCCCCTACAAATCCACCCCTTCAAAAATTAAAAAAAAGTAAGTATCACTTATTAAAAGAAAGAACACATCTTTGACTCAATTTTAACAGTATAGAATTAAATTGAAAAATGAGCTTGGTAAGAATATTATTTCTTTTGTCTGTCTCTCTGGGGTTTTAATAACAACAATACTTTTTATCCCATGGATATTTATTGCAACATTTTATTTTTCATCATCTGCTTTTAAAGTTTTTTTTAATTAAAGCTTTTTATTTCAAAACATATGCATAGATAATTTTCAATATTCATCCTTGCAAAGACTTGTGTTTCAAATATTTTCTCCCTTCCTTTATTCCCCTCCCCTACCCAAGATAGCAAGTAATTTAATATATGTTTAACTATGCAATTCTTCTACACATGTTGTTTTCACAATTATCAGGCTACATAATAAAAATCAGTTCAAGAAAAAAAAAAGTGAAAGAAAACAAAATGTAAGTAAACAACAACAAAAAAGAGAAAATACTATGTTTTAATCCATACTCAGTTCTATAGTCTTCTCTCTGGATACAGATGGCTATTATCATCACACATCATTGGAACTGGCCTAAATCACCTTACTGTTGAAAAGAGCCATGTCCATAAGAATTGATAAATGTATAATATTGCTGTAGTGATGTACAATATTGTCCTGGTTCTACTCACTTCACTCAGTATCAGTTAATGTAAGTCTCTCCTGGCCTTTTGGAAATCCTGTTGCTGATCATGAAAGTTGTTCTTTTAAGTTATTAGGCCTGTTATTATCTGTTTTATGGTAATGAGGTAAAGCCTGGCTCATATTTGCTTTTTCATTAAGCTGGATAGTTAGAAGATAAAAGTGTATAATCTAGGCATTTTTTTATTACAAGACTTTGTCCTTAAAATAGTTGGTTAAAAATAGTTTGATTAGACAGGTATTAGCCTGACTTTGGATGGTAGAAAAGAGAAGGATGCCAAAGACATACTTAATATCTAATTATTTTACCTAAGGTCAGTGGACCTATAAAATTTTCATTGTATTTAATCTAATGAGGGCCTAGTGAAGAATGAGAATGAGTGATCATAAAACATTTTGCATATATAACATGCTATTAAACAGTCTTGCAACAATAAAGTGTGTACATTCATAAAAGCAATTAATGGCATATAATTAGTTTAACATTTTATGTGTTATTGCATTTTGGACGTTCTATGGCTACAAAAAAGGCATTAAACATGAGCAAACATTATAAATTTTATAAGGAAAATAATTATTCAGATTACATTTCTTAGAATAGAAATACAAGCAAAATCAATCACTTGTAATTGAGTATGACATCATCATTGCAAGGATGATTTAATAATAAGGAACACATTTTTTCCTAGACTTGAAAACTTACTGCAGAGAGAAGGGATGCTTCTAATCTACCAGTTTTTGAGTTACTTCTAATAAAAGTTAGGTCAGCAATTTGGAGTGAGCTGAAACTACTATTCAGAGACAGTTACAATTTTCTGGGTGACTTCATAACAATTATCACAGTAAAAGAGTATATGGGGACTGTAGATATTGAATAATTTGTTGTTATTGTATAAATATGGACAGAAGATCCATTTTATAAAGGAATTTGCTTTCAAAGCACACTTGCTGAACAAAGCTACTTCCAGTGTTTCTAAAATATGGTTCATGCAGATACTGATGAACAATCTTAACTGTAGGTCTTTAAAACATGTATCATACTTTGACTGTGTTGTTTTAGGATGCAAAAATCATGTAGAAAAGGACAAAGAGAAGTTATTTTAGATTATATAAAAATCTGATATAGACATAGTTTGATGATATTCTATCATGTATATGAACATATATAAATTTATACTGATATATATGTATATATATATACATGTGTATACCTGTTTCTCTCCTCACATAAAGTAACATGCTTGAAAGAAAGAATTGTTTCATTTTTGTCTTTGTATTTCCAGTGCCTAACACAATGGTGCTTAAAAAATGGTTGTTGGTCCATTTCTATTAATAACATTTGAGAGTATAGGAATAAATGGAGTTAAATGATCAATAACATCTATTTAAAATCATGAACAAGCATCATATGTAATGGGAACAAACTAGAACCATTTCCAATAATGTCAGGGGTGCAAAAAGGTTGCTCAACATCACTACTGTGGTTCAATATTGTGTTAGAAATATTAGCTTTGGCAATGAGAAGAAAAAGAGATTAAAGGAATAAGAGTTGGTAATGAGGAAAGCAAATTATTATTCTTTATAGATGATGTGATGATATACTTAGATGACCCTAGAAAATCAACTAAAAAAGTGCTAGAAACAATTCACATTTTAGCAAAGTTACAAGATAAAAAATATATCCACATAAATCATCAGCATTTTTACATATTTTCTATATATTAGCATCAAAGTTCAACAGCAAATAATAGAAAGAGAAATTCCATTTTAAATAACTGTAGACAAAAGCAGATTCTGGAGGAGTAGCCAAGGTGGTGGAGACCACACACTTTTCTCTCTGATCTTCCCTACAACCTTCACACTAATTACAAAATCCAGCTTCTGAATTAGCTCTGGACTGGCAGAACCCACAAATATTGGGAGTGCAAAAAAAATTATCAGCAAAGGATAATTTCAAAAGTCTGTTTCAAGTGGACATGGGAGGTAGGCAGCTTAACTCAAACAACTGATTACAAATGCCCACACATTCAGCACACATTCCTGGGGGAAGTGCAGTCTCCATGTGGAGATGCAGACTTTGCATGATAGGGAACATACAGAGAGAAATCTACAGGAGTCTACAACAGTGTTAGCTAATCTGCCCTGGTTGCAAGCCAACAGATCAGCAGAGAAGTTATAAAACATTGGATACAAACAAGAAAGATCAATAATGAAATCCAAAGATACAGAATCCTATGGGAGCTGACCATGCCCACTCAGCACTCGGAGTGAATCAACATTAATCCAATGCAACTACAGCCTCTTGGAAAACCTCCCCCACTTTAAAGGCAGACCTTAACTTAAATTTTTAAAATGAGCAAAAAAAGTAGAGTATTCTGCCGATAGAAAGTTTTTATGATGAAAGAGAAGAACAGATTTCAAACCCTGAGGAGGCAAAAGGCACATTGTCTCTAGATGAAACCCCAAAAGGCAATATAAGTTGGCTTCCCTCACACAAGGCTCTTCTAGAGTAAATTTAACAGAATCTCAAAAGAGAGCTAGAAAAATGGGGAAAACAAATGAAAAATTTGCAAGAGGGTTGGAAAAGGCAACACAGAAACTATCTGAAGGTACTTCACTACAAAATAAACTTAGTGAAATAGAAAAATCATATGACTCATTAAAAGATAGATTTGATTAAATGGAAAAAAAAGAAAGAAACTCCCAGTAAAACAGAATTTGTGAAATATAAAAAGAAAATAACTCCTTAAAAAACAGAAATTCTGAAATGAAAAAAAAAAATAGAACAAAACAACTCAATTGAACATTCAATTCGCAAAATACAAAACGAAGTAAAAAAAAAAGTAAATAAAGAACATAATTCACTAAAATAAAAATTGGAAAAGTAGAAATGAATGACTCCATGAGAAAACAAGACAGTCAAGAAAAACAAAAACAAAACAAAACAAAACAAAAAAAAAAAAAAAAAAAGAAAGAAAGAAAGAAAGAAAAAAAGAAAAAGAAAAACTAGAAAAAATGTAAAGTATAAAGTATTTAATTGGGAAAACAACCAATGTGGAAAATAGATCTAGGAGAGACAATTTAAAAATTATTGGACTTTCTGAAATACATGATGTAAAAAAGAGTTTAGACATTATTTTCAGAAAATCATCAAAGAGAACTGCCAGATATCATAGAAATAGAAGAAAAAATGACCATTGAGAGAATTCATTGAATGCCTTGAGAAAGAGACACAACACTAAAAACCAAAGGAATAACGACTACATTAGAGAATTATCAGATCAAGGAAAAAAATATATATATTAGAAACAGCCAGAAAGAAAAATTAAAGTACCAAGGAGCCACAATAAGGATTATTCAGAACTAAGCAGTTTCCACTTTAAAGGATAGAAGGGTCTAGAATCTGATATTCTAAAAGTTGAAGGAACATGGAATGCAGACAAGAATAGATTACCTGCTAAACTTAGCATGTCTTTCAGGGAAGAAGATGGACATTCTATGGAACTGGTGAATTCTATTTAATTTTGATGAAAAGTCCAGAGTAAAACAAAAAAAATTGACCCCCAAATATAAAACTTTTTTTTTTCTATTTAATTTTTTATTTTATTTATAATTATAACTTTTTTTTGACAGTACATATGCATGGGTAATGTTTTACAACATTATCCCTTACACTTACTTTTATTCAGATTTTTTCCCTTCCTCCCCCAACCCCCTCCCCCAGATGGCAGGCAGTCTTATACATGTTAAATATATTACAGTATATTCTAGATACAATATATGTGTGTTGAACCGAATATTTTGTTGCACAGGAAGAATTGGATTCAGAAGGTAAAAATAATAGTTTACACTTAATTCCCAGTGTTCCTTTTCTGGATGTAGCTGATTTTGTCCATCATTAAAAAATTGGAATTGGATTAGCTCTTCTCTATGTTGAAGATATCCACTTCCATCAGAATACATCCTAGTACAGTATCATTGTTGAAGTGTATAATGATCTTCTGGTTCTGCTCGTTTCACTTAGCATCAGTTGATGTAGATCTCTCCAAGCCTCTCTGTATTTCTCCTGTTGGTCATTTCTTACAGAACAATAATATTCCATAACATTCATATACCATAATTTACCCAACCATTCTCCAATTGATGGACATCCATTCATCTTCCAGCTTCTAGCCACTATGAAAAGGGCTGCCACAAACATTTTGGCACATACAGGTCCCTTTCCCTTCTTTAGTATTTTCTTGGGATATAAGCCCAGTAGTAGTATGGCTGGGTCAAAGGGTATGCACATTTTGATAACTTTTTGGGCATAATTCCAGATTGCTCTCCAGAATGGTTGGATTCTTTCACAACTCCACCAACAATGCATCAGTGTCTCAGTTTTCCCACAGCCCCTCCAACATTCATCGTTATTTGCTCCTGTCATCTTAGCCAATCTGACAGGTATGTAATGATATCTCAGAATTGTCTTAATTTGCATTTCTCTGATCAATAGTGATTTGGAACACTCTTTCATATGAGCAGAAATAGTTTTAATTTCATCATCTGAAAATTGTCTGTTCATATCCTTTGACCATTTATCAATTGGAGAATGGCTTGATTTCTTATAAATTAAAGTTAATTCTCTGTATATTTTGGAGATGAGGCCTTTATCAGAACCTTTAACTGTAAAAATTTTTTTCCCAATTTGTTACTTCCCTTCTAATCTTGTTTGCATTAGTTTTGTTTGTGCAGACACTTTTCAATTTGGTGTAATCAAAATGTTCTATTTTGTGATCAATAATGGTCTCTAGTTCTCACTTGGACACAAACTCCTTCCTCTTCCACAAGTCTGAGAGGTAAACCATGCCATGTTCCTCCAATTTATTTATGATTTCGTTCTTTATGCCTAAATATTGGACCCATTTTGATCTAATCTTAGTATGTGGTGTTAATTGTGGGTCCATGCCTAGTTTCTGCCATACTAATTTCCAGTTTTCCCAGCAGTTTTTGTCAAATAATGACTTCTTATCCCAAAATTTGGGATCTTTGGGTTTGTCAAACACTAGATTGCTATTTTTATTCACTATCTTGCCCTGTGAACCTAACCTATGCCACTGATCAACTAGTCTATTTCTTAGCCAATACCAAATGGTTTTGGTGACTGTTGCTTTATAATATAGTTCTAGATCAGGTACAGCTAGACCACCTTCACTTAATTTTTTTTTTCATTCTTCCCTTGAAATTCTCGACCTTTTGTTGTTCCATATGAATTCTGTTGTTATTTTTTCTAGGTTATTTAAATAGTTTCTTGGAAGTCTGATTGGTATAGCACTAAATAAATAGATTAGTTTAGGGAGTATTGTCATCTTAATTATATTCGCTCGGCCTATCCAAGAGTACTGAATGTCTTTCCAATTATTTAAATCTGACTTTATTTTTGTGGCAAGTGTTTTATAATTTTGCTCATGTAATTCCTGGCTCTTCTTTGATAGATATATTCCCAAATATTTTATACTATCGACCATTATTTTGAATGGAATTTCTCTTTGTATCTCTTGCTGTTGGATTGTGTTGTTAATGTATAAAAATGCTGAGGATTTATGTGGATTTATTTTATATCTTGCAACTTTGCTAAAATTCTGAATTATTTCTAATAGCTTTTTAGCAGAGTCTTTGGGGTTCTCTAAGTATAACATCATGTCATCTGTGAAAAGTGATAATTTGATTTCCTCATTTACTACTCTAATTCCTTGAATCTCTTTCTTGGCTCTTATTGCTGAGGCTAGAAATTCTAGTACTATATTGAAAAGTAATGGTGATAGTGAGCAACCTTGTTTCACTCCTGATCTTATAGGGAAAGGGTCTAGTTTATCGCCATTACATATGATGTTTACTGAAGGTTTTAAATATATGCTCCTTATTACTTTAAGGAATAGTCCATTTATTCCTATACTCTCAAGAGTTTTTAGTAGGAATGGACTAGAATGTATAAGTGCCTTGCCAAGAGCCCTGCTGTGAGGATTAGTGACTGGCTTGGGGCTAGTATCAGGCCCCCACCACAAACACCTGTTTTGAGTATTAGCAGTGGCCCTATCCCTCACTGTACTAGAAGTGTCTCAGCCTGGGCAGTGTAGTCAAGCTGGGGAAATTCTACTATCCCAGGCTGAGCCCCTCACTGTGCAGATGAGAGGCTGCCCCTAGCTGTGCCCCTGCTGTGTGTGACTGCCCCATCACCCCACTTCAAGAAGAGCCCCTAGCTCCAGAATACCAGGAAAAGCTGTGTTATGGTTTATTATTAGTCAATTCCAGTCCTGGGTGGGTGCAGCCAGATGCTCTCAGGCTCTGGCATCCTTCACTGTACCCACTATCCCAAGCTCCAACTTTTCTGCTTGTCCACTACTCCATCACCAAAACAAAGCATTCAGGCTATGGCAGAGAGCACTATGTAAACCTTCCAACCACAGAGTCTGCCTCGCTCCCAATTCTATACCTGCCCTGCTCTGGTCTACTCCAGCCACTCAAGTCAAACCTTTTCTGGCGATATTCCATATCTTCTTTGGCTGGTAAGTTGTTGTACCTCTAATCTTTGTGGGTTTTACCAGTCAAGTGCTATTTTTGAGGCTGAATTAAATAGTTGGTAGTGAGGGAATGAGAGAGCTTAGAAAGTCCTGTGTGGCTTCTCTGCATCTTCATACTTCATATTGTAGGGATCAAGTCCAAAAGATATAGAGTAGTGTAAAAGAAAACATTCTGAGTTCAAAAAAAGAGTTCGTGGAATAATTCTTATTTTTGAATAAAAGTGAATCTTATCCTTAATAGTCTAATCATAAAGGTTAGGCATGTTTTCTATCAGTATCTTATTGCTAGACAATTTGGAACACTCAGAATATAACTTTAAAGTAAGATTTCATAAAAAGAGAATGCAGCAAATTGAACCTCATTTCTCATGGCAGTTATTGTAAACCACTGATAAACGATGAGTGTTAAGAGAAGTTTCTACTTTAAAGGCACTCTGCAAAGTTAGAAGGATGGACTTTACTGTCAGTGAAACTGCAATAGGATCACTGAATAGTGCAACATCATCTATCAGGTTTTGACATTTTAATAGATTTGTCTTTGCCATTTCAGAACCAGGAGGACATTGTGTCACAGCTCTTGATCAAATGTAAAAGCAAGATATTTTACCCTTTCCAGTGCCTGCACAAGGAGGAAAGAGTACATCTTTGCCTTTATTTATTTTATATGTCTTAGTTGGAGCAACTCAGAAAGAAGATTCAAATTTTGTTTGAGCTGTCATTAGAAAAAGGGACATCTCTATCCAATGAAAAGAAGATATTTAAGTGTCATCTGACACCTCCTTCATGACAATGCATTCATTTTGATATCTCTCTATCACAGCAAAGATGAATCATTTATTCCTTATCTACTAGATGCAGTAATGCTTTCTTCAAATATGATGTGTGTAGAGGTGGGTTGAAAGGATTGCCATTGACACTCTACATATGTATGTGGTTCTAGTACTTTCATAAGAGTCAAAAAAATAACAAGAAAATTATTGATATAATGCTCTTAGCAGAGGAATATATGTTTTCCCAACAGTGTGACATGTCACCATTATTGCTGACAACTCTGCAGCTGATACTTGCCCGCCATTTCACAGGGGCAATTAGAATAATTTATTTCTTCATTTGTCAAAAATAGAAGAAGAAAAATCTGACCCTGAAATTAAAAAAAAAAGCATATATATATATATATATATATATATATATATATATATATATATATATATATATATATATATATCCACTTAAAAGGATAGAAACAGAGGGGTTAAATAATGTCTGTTTGTAACTCTAACTGTTGGATTTTGTTAGTGACATATAAGAATGCTGATGATTTATGTGAATTTATTTTGTATCCAGAAACTTTTCTAAAGGTGTGGCTTATTTCTAATAGCTTTTTAGTTGAATCTTTGGGGTTCTCTACATATACCATCATATCATCAGCAAAGAGTAATAATTTGGTTTCCTCATTACTTAATCTACTTCATTTAATCTCTTTCTCTACTCTTATTGTGAAAACAAGCATTTCTAATGAAATATTGAATAGTAATGGTGATAGTGGACAACCTTGTTTCACCCATGATCTTAATGGGAATGGTTGCAATCTTTCCCCATTACATATGATGTTTATTGATGGTTTTAAATAGATGCTGCTGATTATTTTAAGGAAAAATCCATTTATTACTATACTGTCAAGTGTTTTTCATAGAAATGGATGTTGGATTTTATCAAATGCTTTTTCTATATCTACTGAGATGATCATATGATTTTTGTTAATTTGGTTGTTAATATGGTCAATTATACTGATAGTTTTCCTAATATTGAACCAGCCCAGCATTCCTGATATAAATCCTATTTGATTATGATGTATTATCCTGGGGATGATTTTCTGTAGTCTTTTCGCTAATATCTTATTTAAGATTTTAGCATCAACATTCATTAGGGAGATTGGTCTGTAGTTTTCTTTCACCGTTTTCAACCTAACTTGTTTGGGTATCAGTACTATGTCTGTGTTATAAAAGGAATTTAGTAGGACTCCTTCATTCCCTACTTTTAAAAATAGTTTATAAACATTGGAGCTAATTGTTCTTTGAATGTTTGGTAGTGTTAACCTGTGAATCCAGCTGGTCCTGGAGATTTTTTCTTAGGGATTTGATTAATAGCTTTTTCTATTTCTTTTTCTGAAATGGGACTATTTAAGCAATTTATGTCCTCCTCTGTTAATCTGGAAAGCCTATATTTTTGGAGGTAGTCCTCCATTTCACTTAGGTTATCAAATTTATTAGCATAAAGTTGGGCAAAGTAACTCATTATTTCTCTAATTTCCTCCTCATTGGTGGAAAGTTCCCCCTTTACATTTTTAAGGCTAACAATTTGATTTTCCTTTCTCCTTTTTCTAATCAGATTTACCAGAGGTTTATCTATTTTATTGGTTGTTTTTTTTTTTTTTTCATAAAACCAACTCTTAGTTTTATTTATTAGTTCAATAGTTGTTTTTTTTTGTTTTGTTTTGTTTTGTTTTATTTTTTTTTTACTTTCAATATTATTAATATCTCCTTTTAATTTTATAATTTCCAGTTTAGTATTTGATTGGGGGTTTTAATTTGGTCTTTTTCTAGCTTTTTAAGTTGCAGGCCAAATTCATTGATCTTCTCTTTCTCCATTTTATTCAAGTAAGCCTCTAAACAAATAAAATTTCCCTTTATTAGTACTTTAGCTGCATCCCACAAAGTTTGGTATGATGTCTCATTGTTGTCATTATCTTGGGTGAAATTATTAATTGTTTTTATTCTAGTTGCTTGCAATATTTTTTTCTTTTGTTTGGTAGTTCTGCAGCTTAGCCACAATGTTCCATGGAATTCTTTTTTTAGAGTCTTTTTCAGAAGGTGTTCAATGAATTCTTTCAACGCCTATTTTCCCATCTGTTATTATTATCTCTGGACAGTTCTCTTTGATGATTTCCTGTAAAATAGAATCTAGGCTTTTTTTTGATCATAGTTTTCGGGAAGTCCAATGATCCTCAGATTATCTCTCCTAGATCTATTTTCTAGGTCTATAGATTTTCCCAGTAAATATTTTACGTTATTCTCTAGCTTTTCCTTTTATTTATTTATTTATTTATTTATTTGTTTTGTTTTGTTTTGTTTTACTGATTCTTGGGTTCTCAATGACTCATTCATTTCTATTTGTTCAGTCCTGATTTTTTTTGAGGCTGGGTTTAAGTGACTTGACCAGGGTCACACAGCTAGAAGTGTTAAGTGTCTGAGTCCAGATTTGAACTCGGGTCCTCCTGAATTCAGGGCTAGTGCTCTATCCACTGCGCCACCTAGCTGCCCCTAGTCCTGATTTTTAATGAGTTATTTTCTTCATTCACATTTTTTTGTTCTTTTGTATATGTCCAATTGAGTTTTTAAATGAATTATTTAGCTCTGTGGATTTTTTTTTTCCATTTCACTACTTTTTTTTTAACTGAGTTATTTTCTTTTTCCAATGCAGAAATCCTACTTTCCTGTGAATTTTTTTTTTTACCATTTTTCAATTCACAAATTTTGTTTCCCTGCACTTCCTGTGAATTCTTTATCTTTTCCAACTCAAATTTCAGTGCATTATTACTCTCTATCATAGCTTCTCTTTCCTTTCCCCATTTTTCTTCTAACTCTCTTAACTTTTTAAAAGTCTCTTCTAGGACAGAGTGATGTGATGGGAGGCAGGTATCCTTACCCTTTAGGGTATTATCTGGAGACTTTCTGCTGTTAGCCTCTTTGGTGTTGGAAACTGTTCTTTCTCTGTATAGAATGTGTTAATCGTTCTCTTCAATTTCTTACTCATTATTAAAAAAAACTGTGTGATCTCCCCTTTTAGTAAGAAATTTATCAGCTTCCTCTCAGAACAGAGATAGGATGGATTGCAGCAGTCTTATTAAGGGGCTAAGAGTGAGCTCTGGGAGAGAGTTCCATCCCCCCCACACACCAGGAATTACTCAGAGATGGTTAGCACTGCTGAGCTGTGGGGAATGTTCAATGAGGAACCCCTGCTGTGTGTCCTAGCCACTGCCCTGAGGCTAGAGGCTGAACAGTGAGAGCGTCACAGCCTCAGGCCAAAGCCCCCCATAGGGCTGTGGATATTAGCAGCTGACTCAAAAAGTCCCTGCTCTCAAACCAGAACTCTCTGCTGGGGAAGTACAGTTGCTACTGCAGGATTTCACTGCTGTTAAAGTTCCACTGTTGTTAGGTTCTTACTAAGTGCTAGGTCAGTGCTTATCCTGACATGGACTTATTCTGAGCCCTTCAGAGGAGCTAGACTGGACCATTGCACACTGACTCAGGCTGAGCCCTATGCTATGTGGATTAGAGGTTGCATTGGGCTGTGTCCCTCTGCTGTGCAGGTTCTTAACTGCATCAAAGAAAAGCCCCAGACATCAGAAGGCAGTTGCATAGCCGTGCTGGGATCAGTGTTGTGTCACTTCCAGTTTGGGGTAGTTATAGGTTCTGGCATTTTGTTTGTTTGTTTGTTTGTTTGTTTGCCAGAGTCCTCTGTCTCAGTAGGTTTTCTAACCCCAGAAACCTCATCAGCCCGTTTGGCACAATGTGCTAGCCTTTAGTCTAACCTTGTCTGTGCTGGTCTTTTTTTCCTTCCCTCTGGACCAACCTTTTCTGATGAAATTCCAGATTATCTTCAGCTGGTAAATTGTGCTTCTAATCCTTGTGATGTTTATCAGTTCAGCATTATTTTTGAGACTGAGTTAGATAATTGCTATTCAGGGTAATAGGGAGCTTAAAAGTTCACATGTATCTTCTCCACCATCTTGGCTCTGCCCCCCCCCCCCTTTCCCTTTTTTAAAATCTCTTTTGGATACAAGCCCAATAGTACCACTGCTGGATCAAAGGGTATACACAGTTGATAACTTTTTGAGCATAGTTCCAAATTGCTTTCCAGAATGGCTAGATGTATTCACAATTCCACCAACAATTTATCAGTGTCCCAATTTTCCCACATCCCTTCCAACATTCTGCATTATCTTTCCCTGTCATTCTAGTCAATCTGGCAGGTGTGTAGTGCTATCTCAGAGTTGTCTTAATTGCATTTCTCTGATTAAAAGTGAACTGGAGCATCATCTGATATGGCTATTTTTTCATCTGAGAATTGTTCATATCCTTTGACCATTTATCAGTTGGGGAATGGCTTAATTCCTTATAAATTAGAGGCAGTTCTCTATGTATTTTGGAAATGAGGGCTTTATCAGAACAGGATTTACTTTTGCAACCAGCAGCAAAAGAGACAGCACAAGTGGTCACTGAATTCCTTATACAAGATTTTGTAATCATGGGTAGGCTAGCATTTCTAGTACCATATTGAATAGTAATGGTGATAGTGGGCAAACTTGTTTCACTCCTGACCTTACTGGGAAAGGCTACAGTTTATTTCTATTGCATATTTTGCTTACTGAAGTTTGTAAATATATGCTTCTGATTATTCTATGGGATAGTCCATTTATTCCTATACTCTCAAGCGTTTTTAGTAGGGATGTTGGATTTCGTCAAATGCTTTTTCTGCATCTATTGAGATGATCATATGGTTTTTATTAATTTGATTATTAATATGGTAAATTATACTAATAGTTTTCCTAATATTAAACCAGCCCTGTATTCCTGGTATAAATCGTACTTGATCACATTATATAGCATTGGGACTAATTGTTCTTTAAATGTTTGGTAGAATTCACATGTAAATCCATCTGGTCCTGGGGTTTTTTCCTGGGGAGTTGATTAATAGTTTGTTCTATTTCTTTTTCTGAAATGGGACTATTTAAGCAATTTGTCTCCTACTCTGTTAATCTAGGAAGCCTATATTTTTGGAGAAATTCACCCATTTCACTTAAGTTATTAAATTTATTGGCATAAAGTTGGGCAAAGTAACTCCTTATTATTTCTCTAATTTCCTCTTCATTTGTGGAAAGATCCCCCTTTTCATTTGTAAAACTAACAATTTGATTTTCCTCTTTCCTTTTTCTGATCAGATTTACCAAAGGTCTATCTGTTTTATTGGCTTTTTCATAAAACCAAGTCTTGGTTTTATTTATTAATTCAATAGTTTTTTAACTTTCAATATTATTGATTTCTCCTTTTAATTTTTGTATTTCAAGTTTAATTTTGGTTGGGGGTTTTTAATTTAGACTTTTTCTACCTTTTTAAGTTGCAGGCCCAATTCATTAATCTTCTCTTTCTCTATTTTCTTCAAATAAGCCTCTAAAGATATAAAATTTCCCCTTATTACTGCTTTAGCTGCATCCCACAGATTTTGGTATGATGTCTCATCATTTTCATTATCATGGGTGAACTTATTAATTGTTTCTATAATTTGCTGTTTCACCCAGTCATTCTTTAAGATGAGATTATTCAGTTTCCAATTACTTTTTAGTCTATTTACCCCTGACTTCTTACTTAATGTAGCTTTTATTGCATTGTGATCTGAGAAGAAGGCATTTAATATTTCTGCTTTCCTACATTTAATTTGGAGATCTTTATGTCCTAATATATGGTCAATTTTTGTATAGGATCCATGAACTGCTGAGAAGAAAGTATATTCCTTTCTATTGCCATTCAGTTTTCTCCAAACTTCTATTATACCTAGTTTTTTCCAATATTGTATTTACTTCTTAAATTTCTTTCTTATTTGTTTTGTGGTTTGATTTGTCTAAATCTGAGAGTGCAAGGTTGAGATCACCCACTATTATAGTTTTACTGTCTATTTCTTCTTGCAATTCTCTTAACTTTTCCTTTAGAAAGTTAGATGCTATACCGCTTGGTGCATATATGTTTAGTATTGATATGGTTTCATTCTTTATGCTACCTTTAAGCAGGATATAATTTACTTCCTTATCTCTTTTAATTAGATCAACTTCTGCTTTTGCTTGATCTAAGATAAGGATGGCAATCCCTGCTTTTTTGGCTTTACCTGAAGCATAATAGATTCTGCTCCAACTTTTTACCTTTACTTTGTAGGTATCTCCCTGCTTTAAGTGTGTTTCCTGTAAACAACATATTGTAGGGTTCTGATTTTTGATCCAGTCTGCTATCCGTCTCTGTTTGATGGGAGCGTTCATTCCATTCACATTTACAGTTAAAATAACTAATTCTGTATTTGCTGCCATCATATTATCCCCAGATTATGTTTTTTCTTTTGACCCTCCTGAACTTCTTCCCCGATATTTAATTTATAGACCCCACTTGTGATGTGTAGCCCTCCCTTTTTTTAGTATCACTCTCCCCTCCTTCCAAGTCCCTTCCCTTATTCCCATTTTCCTTTTCCCATTTCTTCTCCCCCCTTTTAATGAGGTGAGAGAGAATTCTCTGAAAAACAAATATGTCAATTATTTACTCTTTGAACCTTTTCTGATGAGAGTAAGATTCACACAGTGTTTCTCCCCCTCTCTAAATTCCCTCAGATATGGTGTATTTTCTATGCCTCTTCCTTGGATGTAGTTTCCCTCTTTTTATCACTCTTTCCCCTTTTCCTGATACTACCCCCTTCCCCTTACTATACCCCCCCTTTTTTCTGTTATATCAGTAAAATCAAATTATTCATGTGGACTTTCTATATATCCACAACAGAGATAAAGTTGTCAAGGGTTCTGTGTACCTTTTTCCATTTCTCTTCAGTCTTGTGGATGTAGATCAAATTTTTTGTTTGTCTGTTTTGTTTTGTTTTTTTTCTTAGAAACATATGGAATTCCTCTGTTTCATTGAATGCCCATCTTCTTCCATGGAAAAAAAATGCTAAACTTAGCTGGGTAGTTTATTTTTGGTTGCAATCCTTGATCTTTTGCCTTTCTGAATATTAGGTTCCAGGCCCTTCGATCTTTTAATGTGGAGGCAGCCAGATCTTGATTGACCCTTATTGTGGCAACTTGGTATTTAATTTTTTTTTCTAGCTGCTTGCAAGATTTTCTGCTTTGTGTGGTAATTCTGCAGCTTAGCCACAATATTACTTGGAGGTTTTTTTTTGTTTGTTTGTTTGTTTTTTTTGTTTTTTTTTTAGGGTCTTTTTCAAAAGGTGTTCGATCAATTCTTTCCACTCCTATTTTCCTTTCTGTTTCTATTATCTCTGGACAGTTCTCTTTGATGATTTCCTGTAAAATAGAATCTAGGCTCTTTTTTTTGGTCATAGTTTTCTGGATGTCCAATGATCCTCAGATTATCTCTCCTAGATCTATTTTTCAGGTCTATAGATTTTCCCAGTAATTATTTGACATTATTCTCTAGCTTTTCATTTTTTTGTTTTGTTTGACTGATTCTTGTGTTCTCAATGAATCATTCATTTCTATTTGTTCCGTCCTGATTTTTAAGGAGTTATTTTCTTCATTCACAGTTTTTAGTTCTTTTTGTATATGCCCAATTTAGTGTTTAAATGAATTATTTTGCACTATTGAATTTTTTCCCATTTCCCTAATATTTTTTAGAGAATTATTTCCTTTTCCAATTCAGAAATCCTATTTTCTTGAGACTTTTTTATCTTTTCCAATTCAGAAATCCTACTTTCTTGAGAATTTTTAACCTTTTCTAATTCACAAGTTTTGTTTCCCTGCATCTCCTGTGAATTCTTTATTTTTTCCAACTCAGATTTCAGAACATTGTTATTCTCTATCATTGCTTCTCTTTCCTTTCTCCATTTTTCTTGAAAATCTCTTAATTTTTTAATATTCTCTTCTAGGAGAGAGTTATGTGATGGGGGCCAGTTATCATTCCCCTTTAGGCTGTTATCTACTGACTCTCTGCTATTAAGTTCCTTGGGGTTGGATACCTGCTCTTTCTGTGTAGAAGGAATCAATGGTTCTTTTTTGCTTTTTACTCATATTTAAAAAATCTTTTGGGGTCTGTCCTTGGGGTAGGAAATTATTTATTTATTTTTTTACCAGCTTCCTCCCAGACCAGATGGATGCAGTGGTTCCTGTGCCTGAACTAAGAGAAAGCTCTGGGAGAGAGTTCCCCTCCCCCTCCCTGGAAGTGTCTTGGATGTGATTAGTACAGCTGCGCTTTGAGGTCGCTGTGTATCCTAGTGACTTCCCTGAGGTTTAAGACCAAACAGTAAAGGCAACACATAGCCCAGCTAATGCGTCCTGTGGGGCGTGGATGTCAGCAGCTGACATGAAAAGCCCCTGTGCTCAAACTGGAATTGTCTGCCCAGAAAATGCAGTCCCTATTTCAAAGATTCTGCTTCTCCGGGACTTCACCGGGTGAGTTCCACAGCCTCCAGCCAAGCCAGGCACTATGTGTTGCATTGGGTGGTGTCCACGCTTTTCAAGCCCTTAACTACCCCAAGGTGAAGTCCGGACTGCAGATGGAGGCTTCACTGCCATGCTGAGATCTGTTAGGTCGTTCTAGTATTTGACTTTATATTTTAAAGTGGCTTGATTTCTCTTCTGAACTGCTGTTTTATAAGCAGAGTGGAGCTATCAGCCTGTGCCAGATTCTTCTATCTCAATGGCTTTTCTGATCCCAGAGCTCTCCCCAGTGTGATCAGCGCAATGTGCTAGCACCCAACCTTCTGTGCTGGCCTCTTTTATTTTCCTCCCCTGGGAACCAATCTTTTCTGTTGAAACTCCGGATTCTCTTCAGCTGGTAAGTCGTGCTTCCAGTCCTTGTGGTTTCTATCAGTCCAGTGTTATATTTTATGCTTATTTAACTAATTGGTAATGAGGGAAGAAGGGAGCTCACAAAATTGCGTGTGTCTTTTCCTCCATCTTGGCTCTGCCCCCACATAAATACAATTCTCAAGAATTCTTTTCTTTTTACCTTTCTAAGCTTCTCTTGAGTTCTGTATTTGGAAATCAAAGAATTTTTTTTTTCTTTAGCTCTTGTTTTTTCAGCAGAAATAAATTGATTTCACCTGTTTTGTTGAATGTTCATTTTCTTCTATTGAAAAATAAAATGCTCAGTTTAGCAGGGGGGTTTATTCTTGGCTGCATTGCAATTTCTTTTTCCTTTCAGAATATCAGATTCCATACCCTTCAATCCTTTAAAGTGGAAGCTGCTAGGTCCTGGGTAATCCTTGTTGTTGCTCCTTGATATTTGAAAATTTTCTTTCTAGCTGCTTGTAATATTTTTCCCTTGGTCTGATAATTCTGACATTTAGCCACAATATTCCATGGAGTTTTAATTTTTGGGCCTCTTTCCAGAGATTTTCAGTGAATTCTTTCAATGGCTATTTTACCTTCTGATTCTATGACTTCAAAGCAGTTCTCTTTGATGATTTCCTGAAAAAACATATTTAGGCTGTTTTTTTGTTTTTTTTTTCATTGTAGTTTTTGGGAAGTCCGATAATACTTAGATTGTTTCTCCTAGATCTATTTTCTAAGTCAGTTGTTTTCCCAAGTAGGTATTTTACATTTTCTTCTATTTTTTTCATTTTTTTTTTTTTTTTGGTTTTACTTTACTGATTCTTGATGATTCATTGAATCATTCATTTCCATTTTTTTTTGGTTCTGATTCATAGTGAATTATTATCTTCATTTACTTTTCCTTTTACTTCTTTTTGTATTTCTTAAAGTGAACTTTTAAATCAGTTGTTTTGTTCTGTGGATTTTTTTTTTCCATTTCACAAATTCTTTTTTATCTGGTATTGTTTTCTTTTTCCATTTTGTCAAATTTATCTTGTAATGAGTTATATGCTTTTTCAGATAATTTCTCTGTTGCTTTTTCTAAATCCTCTTGCAAAGTTTCATTTCCTTTCTCCAGTTTTCTTATAGCTCTCTTTTAAGATTTTTTTTTAATGTTTCTAAGTGACTCTTGTGTGATGACAATTAATTTGTATCATCCTTTTGGACTTCACCTGGTGACAATCTGCTTTTAATGTCTTCAGGTTTTTATATCTTTTCTTCTCTTTCACTATAAAAACTATCTATTGTCAGGGTTCGTTTTGCATTTTTACTCATTTTTTTAAAAGTTAAGATCTGCTTTCAGGGCAAAGAGATTGTACAAGCAGCAGTGCAAGCAGATTCTATAAGCAGCAGTGACTGTATTGGGTAAGTCCTTACTGACTTCCGGTGCTGGGTTGCCATAGCCAGGTACCATGAAATTCTGGTGTTTTGGGGTTCACTATTTACTTTTTATAATTGTGTTGGATATTTTATAACTTCTCTGCTGATCTACTGGCTTTCAACAAGGGCAGAGTAGCCAACACTGCTTTAAATTCTTCTCCTTTGATTCTCCTGTACCAGGAGCCTATATCACCCTGGGTCAGTGCACCCCCTGCATATCTGTGGTCACCCAACTTGAGTTTGGCCCACCTTTCTCTGGGCTCAGTTGAAACAAACCTTTTTCAGTGAGCTTTAAAATTATCTTTTGATGGTAATTTGTTACAACCCATTCGTGAGTTCTGCCAATACAGACCTAATTCAGAAACTGGATTTGCTAATTAGTTTGAGGGATGTGGGACAATGTCAGAAGAACCCATGTGTTTTCTCAGCCACCTTGTCTCCACCCCCAATATCTAGTTCTTTACAAATGTTTCTTAATTTTATCCTCACAACAATTATAATATATGCTATTATTATTCACTCAAGTAAGACAAATAAACTAAAGCCAACAGAGGATAAGTGCAATGCTCACGGTTGCACAGCAAATAAAGATCTGAAAATTATATATATATATATATATATAATATCACCATTTCATCTTTTATGCATTCTTTCCACTCACAGAGATATTATTGTTTATGCTCTGAAGAATTTTCACATTGTTAACCTGATGATCTTCTAATTGATTCCTGAACTTATCTCTTTTTGGTGATTTTCCCAAAAACTCAGTTCTGACATTTTTATGTTTAGAATATTATTCCTCTTCTCTTTTCCCTGTTAGAATCTCAATTTTACCTCAAATTAAACTTCAAATGTCAGTTTCTACAAATTGCCTTTTCACATTTCTGTAATCATTAATGATTATATTGTATTCATTCTGTTTTTTTTGTATATGCATATATACACAAAAACACACATACATTTACCCAGATGGTATTTATAGACATATTTATTAAGCAACTGCTATGTGCCAGGCAGTATGCTAAATATTGGGAATATAAAACAAAGCAAAAGATAATGTCCTTCTCTGATTTCAATGAGCTTACAATCTAAGGGCATTTTATATATGTATATAGGTGTGTGTGTTTTTGTGTGTGTATGTATGTGTGTGTACTATACATATATGTAATATATGTATATATAGAGAACAGACTATATATAATATATATATATATATATATATATTAACAGAAGGAAGGCAACAGAATTAAGAAATATAAAGACACACTACATATTAAAGTCAAAATGGATAATTTAGAAGGGATGGTAAAATAAACAGTATATATATAAATTTATATGCACTTTTTTTTCCCTAAGGTAATTGGGGTAAAGCATAAAGTCACACAGCTAGGAAGTGTTAAGTGTCTGATTTGAACTCAGGTCCTCCTGACTTCAGGTCCTCTTTATTCACGGTGCCACCTAGCTGCCCCTTGATTATATCATATTAAAGAAGTTTTTCAAAAACAAAAACAATGCAGCCAAAATTAGAAACAAAAAAGGAAAATGGGAGATTACAGCAAATTTCTTTTTCAAAGCTCTCATTTCTCCAATGTATAGGGAGTAGAGCCAAATTAAAAAAAATAATAAGACCTATTTCTGAATTTTTAATTGTTCAAAGTTTATGAAGAAAAAGAATATTATTTACATTAGGAGAGGCGAAAAAATAGCTACACTACTGCACAGTTGAAGAAGTGCAGAAATGGTTCAGACATTCAGGAGAACTATTTGGAACTATGCCCAGAGAGATATAAAACTATTTATAATCTTTGACTGAACAATATCTCAAAATGACTAAAAAAGGGTGCAAAGGATCTAAAAGCACAAACTTATTCATGGCAGGTTTTTTTTGTTTTGTTTTTTGTTTTTTGTTTTTTTTGTTTTTTGTTTTTTTGGTTTTTTTTTTTTTTTTTTGCTTTGTTTTGTTTTGTTTTTTGTGATGGCAAATAATTAAAAATTGAGATATCCACCAGTTAGGGAATTGCTGAATGAAAGTGAAAAATAAAATTGAATGTAATGGAATACTATTGTTAAATAAGAAAAAGGCAAGTTTGATGATTTCAAAAAAATCTGGGACTTATATGAATTGACAAAAAGGAGATAGATATGAGTTAGAATTAGGAAAACTGAACATACTTAGTAATATTTTAATGATAATCAGCTGTGAGAGACAAAAATTATGATCAATATGATCAACCTAGAAAAAATTCAGAAAGAATTGATGAACTTTGGGTACATATTAAAACTAAAACTTTTTTTTACTTTTTTCTCCTTTTGCAACAGGATTAATATGGAAATGTGTTTTGCCTGATTATACATGATTAATATATATATATATATATATATATATATGTATATATATATATATATATATATGTATATATATATATATATATGTATATATATATATATATATATATATATATATGTATATATATATATATATATATATATATATATATATATGATAAGTATCACATTGCTTGTCTTCTCAAGTAGGGGGAGGCAAGGAGGATTAAAATTTGAAACCCTAATTATAGACTTTAAAAATTAAATGTAATATAAAAATATGTGATGAGTAAGGTTCTCTATAGAAGGTAGATTCTAGGAATGAAGCCAGTAAGTTGAATAGATAAAATGGGAGATGAAGAATACAGAAAAAAAAATGTTCTGAGCTATAAGATGGAGATGGCCAGAAGGCCAGTGTCATTGGATTAAACAAAACAAATAATTTAAAAATATGTAAGAAGACTGACAATATAGTAGAGGCATGTCACCCTTCTGAATGCAAGAATCTTTAGAGTATGGACTGTTTTTGTTGTTGTTGCTATTTGGAAATTTTGTTTCTCTTTCTTTGTATCCCCAACATTTACTTCAGTACCTGGCAAATAGTACATTCTTTATCTAGGCTTGCTGAATAACTTAAATATTTTTATAATAAAGAGGGGAAGCAATAATTAGAAAGAATAGGATGATTTCATCAAAAATTTGTCATCAGATAACCTCATTACTTTTTTTGATAGAATTACTAATCTAACTGACAGTAGTTCTGTGGATATAGTTTGCTAGATTTTAGCAAATCTTTTGATAAATAACATTCCTTTATGGAGAAAAAAACAAAATGACATAATTAAAAGGTTTTATAACTTGATACATCAATTAAAGATAGTTATGATTTTACTATAAAGTAGCAGGTAATCTGTCACTGTATGCACCAGGAATTCATTCTTTCCTCCCTATTATTTAACATTCATCTAAGTAATTATGATCAGGGTATAGATGATGATAACAAATTTGGAAAGAACAAATAATATGGACAGCAGAATCAATATCCAAAAGAAACTTGGCATTAAGGCATTGTGTTGAGTGTAATAAGGTGAAATTCAATATAAATATAGTCATACAATTTATTCCAATCCCAACCCTGATAATTTCACAACCACAAGTAGACAAAATATAATTAAAATGCATTCTGGAGGACAGTTAGTATTTTATTATTGAAGAGTATTTATCTGATAGATTATTTTTCTTATTTTAAATTAATGAAAGCAAACTAGACATCTTGAGCAAAGTTAAAACGTTAAGGCTTTCATAAGGTGAGAGGGGATAATTCCATTATACTTTATTATTATTTGAACTCATATAGAGCATTGATTTCAGTTATGAACACTAAGTTTTGTTTTTTTTTTTTTTTCACTTGATAGCTTGGACAATTTCCAAAGTTGGGCAACTAGAATGGGGAAAGGACCTTAAAGTTTGTCATATATGAAAAGTATTTGACATAATTTTGTATGTTGAACCTGATTGGGGAGAAAAGATTTTTGTGAGATATATGATGGCTACATTCATTAATTTTAAGGATTTCCATGTGGAAAAGGTATTAGACTTGTGTTTGACCCCAGAAAACATAGGAAAGTTAAATCAATGGAAGTTGCATAAAAGAAAAATTATGTTTAATAAGTAGAAACTATCCAACAATTAGAGATACTAAAGTGAAAAAGGCTGTTTCAGTAGGTGGTAAGTTTCCTCTCTTTGGAAGTCCTCTGGAAGATACAGTCTAATTTCTTATGTATGTTGTAGAAGAAATTCTTCTTGTACACTGAATAAATTAGATTGGTTACTGAGATCATGAGTTGGAAGAAGCTCTCAAATTCTGCTATTGAAATCTTGAAATTAATCTTATATTTGTTCCAGTATTCTAGATTCTCACAATCTTTTAGGATTTTGACTTTGTTATCTAATATGTTCACTACCTCTAACTTTGTTTCATCCACAAATTTGAGAATCATGCCATCTATGTTTTTAGTAAAATTATTGAATACAATGCTAATACTCACAGAACCAAGTAAAGATCTTTGAGGAATTCTACTGGTGATTATCTCTCATGCTGATATTGGAACACAACCATTGAATTATTACTACTTTTCTGAGGATTCTAGAATGACAATCTAATGATTATCAAAGGCTAAATTCTTATTTAATATATTTCTTTTTATCATCAAAATAATAATGAGATATTTTATTAAATACGGTTCAAATGTAGGTAAATGACATTTGCTATACTATCGATTGAATATTTTAGGTAGAATATTTAGGTATACCCTGAACTTGTCTCAATCCTTGTTACAAAACCCTGTCACAAAATATTAATAAGTGTTTGCTTACTACTTCAAAGAAAGAAAGAGAAACAGAATGCAGTTTTTCCTTCATTGTCTTTTCCCAGAAAAAAAAAAATTCTCATATTATTTTGTTAAGTTTCACATATACATTAAGTATTTTCATTTTTTTTACTAATATATTCTTATATGTCTTGCTCTATTTCTGAATTGTTATTCTATTTCTGTCATTTTTATAGTATGTAATCCTTTAAAATTTCTCACCATCTGTCTTAGACTACTGATTCTTAAAAAAAAAAAAAAAAGTTCTTGTCAAAAGAGTTTTAATTTCCTTTTCTTTAACGAGATTATTGATTTACCCAATCATGCTAAAGATTTTTGTAGTTGGTCTATTTTCACTTCTGGGATAGTTACTTCTTAGAGTATTTTATCAGAGGCAGTATATAGTAGATACAACTTTAAACTGTGTATAAGAAATGATTCTGCATTTGATACCTTTATTTGTGTTTTTCTGGGTAAGTTGTTTAATGTACAATTTTTTATCTAAAAATTAATATGTTATTAATAATATTTTATCTTATAGATCATTATGAAAATGTTATTTGAATCTTTAAAGTTCCATATAATTTCAATTTTTACTATTATTCTTCATCTTGAGACCTTCCATTTCTTTCATTTACTACAGAACAGTAATTTTATTAGAGGTATGCTTCCTCACTAATTTTATTCTTTCTCTCTACTGAATTTTCTTCAGGGATTTTTAGTGAGAATTTCATTTATCCTACCTCCACTTTTTCAGTCATTCTTGTTTATCATAGGAGATTATTTTTCTGGAAAATTATTTTTCTTATTTTGAATTAATGAAGGCAAATTAGGCTTACACAACTCAGAAGTCACAGATCATTTTCTTGGCTGTTCTGTAAGGCTTTTAACTTTCCATACTACTTATCCTTGAGAACATCTTTCACTACATTCTCCTTATGCTTCTACTAAATTTGGTTATGAATTGTGTAATACTACATTTTTTTTCAGGGGGAGGCTCTCTGAACTTGTAAATGGATAAAATTGTAATTTTTTCTATTGATAGATTTCTATGGTAGTAACTTATTTTATTAATGCAGAAGATCAACTTCTGTGTTACACATTATGTTACTCGTTTAATGAATTTCAACTGGTAATGTTTCCTTGTTTTTATCGAAAACAGACTTTCTTTATTCTGCTCCACAATAACCAAAGAACCACAGCTGCCACTCAACAAACTTCAAATTAGAATTTATGTGACCAAAAGGGTAACTGAAGGATAATTGATGATTTCAGGTAGGATATAATATATCACCAATGATTCTGGAAAATATTTCATAATGAACCTCATGATAAACATACTTGAAATGATGAATCAGTAATGTAGTCAGTGAAAGATAAAACATATAATCTGAATATTGCAATGTTAGTACTTAATTATTATTACAAGCAAGCAAGAAATCCTCTAGAGTATTGGGCAGAAAATTATATACTATTAATATCTTAAGATTAATAGATAGTGTTAAGACATGGAAAACTTGTGCCCTGTACTATGACAAGCACAACTCATACTAAGGAAGAAATCATAGATAAAAAGAAGTCTCAGTTCTAAATTCCATACATTGGAGAAAAAGCATTTTACTTTTTTGATTGTTTAAGAAGATCAATATACTTCATATTTAATACTAAATAAGAAACATGTGCATTGTCCTTCCCAGAACTCATCACTTTTCGTGTACAGGAATTTACATTTACATGTTCTTGTTCCCACAATCCTCCAGTTGGATTAGATATTTAACAGTAAATTAAAATTCTTCATTAAGTTTTATTAAGTTACATTGTTTGTGTCATTTTAAACTTTTTTTTAATCACACTGTTCAAATTCCTCTTTACAGTCATTAATGTCTATATTCAATAGTAGTATCTGGCAAATTAATTTGGAAATCATATGTTATTAAGTTCCTTTCACCCTGAGAAACAGCTGCTTACTGCTACTCAGTTCTCTACCAATTAACATATCTTCCTTAAATCCTCAATAATAGAACAACATTCCAGGAAAAAAACAGTTTATATGATATTTTATAATCCTATCTGACCATTCATAGAAATGTAATTCTGTTAATATTTTTTCTATTAGTCAATATTTTGCTTAATAAGAAAATCCTTAAATTAAGCATTTTTATATAAGAATTTTTACCACATCTAATCTGTAAAACATGACACCCTCTTCAAATAGACTTTATTACAGCTCTAATGGAATTCCCCTCTCCTGGATAAATAGTCACACTTCCTTCACTTTAATCTATGAGATTTTCTCTCCACCTTTCTAATTTCAGAATGAAAAGTTTGTCTTACTTTTTATAATTTTTGATGACTATTAGTAAATAGCAAAATTCTCATTTTTGAGATATTTGAAAGTTTGCTTTATATTCTGTATGCTTATTTTTCTTAAATTATTACAAAGGAAAACAATAAGATAATTTTAAAGAAATATAAGAGGAAAATTGAAAATGGGTTGATCAAATCATCAGGGGAAAATATGATCATCATATATCCCATATATTCAATTTTTATTGCTGATATGATTTAGAAATATCTAAAATAAGGAATGTTCTTATCATTCTAAGTGGTTCCCTTTTGTCAGACTTATAGGATATTGAAACATGCCAAACACAGTGGCACCAATCAGAGAGATCAGAGATGCAGTCCACCATTCTGAGTATGAAATAGCCTACATTTTGGGCTCTTTCTATTAAATACCTCTATTTCTCTCTCTCTCTTTGTTTCTGTCTCTTCTTATCTCTGTTTCTCCACTTCATTCTCTATCCTTGTCTCACTGTATCAGTCTCTTTGTCTCTGTCCCTGATTCTTTTCCTTCTTCTTTTAAACCAAATTGTATACTTTTCAATGGATTTAAGCATTTCATTATACTAGTGGCAATCAACTGCAAAAGATCCAAACAAAATTTCATCTTAAGAGATTTGGGGAGCTTCATATTTGTTAGAATTTCTGGTGTAAGCAAATGTGGGTAATAGATGGTTGAAATGTTTTGAAGTGAAATGTTTTGAATTTTTATTAGTCTGATTTTCAAAAGAACATACAATTCAGGACCTATGATTAATCTTTCTCTTTTGGTATGATGTTCCATAAACTGTACTATTGTGATAATGGAGCCACCTGCTACTGGCTGCTGGAGGTCTAACTCAGACCTGTAGAATGGTTCTCTTTGAATGAGAGGATGATAATAATACAAGGACATGAGAGGCAGTTGCATTGTCTGACCTCTCTCTTCTTCCCTCTTGATTGCAATTAATTTCATTCCCAATACAAGGAACATCTGTGTTAGTAAAGGCTGCTTTGCAAACTCCTTCAAGTGTTAGGATTCATAACTGTGGAGGCTCTCAGAGAATTGATCTGCCCCTTCACTTAGCATAATGCTTAACATTGTATATTATTAGCGAGCCTTAAAGAAACCAAGGTCTCTCTTTTCTGATTTAATGTCACATTAGAAAAATAGTTTCTTTACTGTATAGTTGGTAAAATATCATAATTAAAGCAAATAAATAATTAATCTAGAAAATAGAATTGTAAATCCAACTTTAATTCATTTATTTTTTTTAAATAGTTCTTCCTTGTTTGGGGTATTAGCCAATATTTGTCTTATATCTAAAACAGGATAATTTGCTCTTTATTATAAACTTTGAATCTCAGGAAACAAAATGTTTAATAAGAGATTAATGTAAGTTTTCTTCTGTTACACTGAAAAGATTAGCTGATCCAATACTATAATAACATGACTTCCATCATGTTAATGTTGATCTCTTTATAGAAGAGATATTAAAAGACTATTATTTTCATAAAGTAATCAGAAACTAATTTAATTATACAAAATGGAATATAGAATAAATTTCTTCAATAGATGACCTAGTGTTAATGATACCATCACACCATCAGGCAATTATCCACAGACTCTACATATCTTCATTATGAAATCTCATTATTTTATAATATTAGTGAAATAATGACATTATTATTCAACTATTTCTAGATAGTATTATCTATTTTATGGTATTGTCATTAGAAACTATGATTAAATTCTAGGTATAATAGGGAGTCTGAGGTCATTATGTCTTCTGAAACTTAGTAGGAAAAATGTCAAATATTTCCAGGTTTTTCATGAACAAAATAAATCTACAATACATATATGTTCTTAATGCTATATCATGGTTATGTGAACTCCAGATTTAAAGAATGGACTATATTATGATTTCAAAGAAAACTCATTATTCAAAATTCCAATGTATAAAACAAATTAATTAGAGGCAGATTGGGGAAAGGGTATAGATTACACAGTCTGAATATCATATAATTGAAAAAAACCTTAAATACTATATAAAAACTTCCCTGCTGGAATAGTTATCTTTTACACTATATTTTGGAGTCTTTATAAACCCAAAGTGATACAAGATGGTCCATTCAATTTCAGTTTTTTTTAATTCTTTAGCAGGATTTTGGTGCTGGTGTTTGCTTGTGTAGTTTTTTTTTTTTATTTGTTATTGTTCTAAATCAGGAATTTATCATAGTTCTAGTCCTTGTCCTTACATTTTAATCATAAGTAAATCACAACAAATCTTATGCTTTTTTCCAGAGGATGAGTTTCACAAATTTGAAGATATTTATAAGGGTTATATGGTTCTTTTTCCTTTCTTGTCTAAATAATTATTTTTCACCTGATTTAAAAACAAAATGACCTGCATTTTTCTCTTTATCCAGTCAACATTCTCCAAATAAACTTAAACTTTTCAAAGCTAGTATTAAAAAAAAAAAAAAAAAACAATATTCTTAACATTGTCTTACCTCAGCAACATACTTTGGGACTATAACCTCCTTTATTTTTTATTATACCTTCTTATTTACAAAATATATGCACGGGTACTTTTTCAGCAGTGACAATGCAAAACGTTTCATACCAATTTTCCCTTCTTTAGCCTGAACTCCTCCCCCAGATGGCAGATTGACCAATACATGTTAAATATGTTAAAGTATAAGTTAAATACAATATAAGTATACATGTCCATAGTTATTTTGCTGTACTAAAAGAATCAGACTTTGAAATAGTGTACAAATAACCTGTGAAGGAAATAAAAAATGAAGGCAGACAAAAATAGAGAGATTGGGAATTCTATGTAGTGGTTCATAGTCATTTCCCAGAATTCTTTCACTGGGTGTAGATGGTTCAGTTAATTACTGCTCTATTGGAACTAATTTGGTTCATTTCATTGTTGAAGAGGGCCACAGCCATCAGAATTGATCATTATATAGTACTGTTGTTGAAATATATAATAATTTCCTGCTCCTGCTCATTTCACTCAGCATTAGTTCATGTAAGTCACTCAAGGTCTTTCTGAAATAAACCTGTGGTCATTTCTTACAGAAAAATAATATCCAATAATATCCATATACCACAATTTATTCAGCCATTCTCCAATTGATGGACATCGACTCAATTTCCTGTTTCTGGCCACAACAAAGAAGGCTACCACAAACATTTTTTTTGCATATACAGGGCATTTTCCATTCTTGAAGATCTTTTTGGGAGATAAGCTCAATAGTAACACTACTGGATCAAAGGGCATGGACAGTTTGATAACTTTTGGAGCATAGTTCTAAATTACTTTCCAGAATGGCTGGATGTATTCACAATTCTACCAACAATGTATCAGTCTCCCAGTTTTCTCACATTCCTTCCAACATTATGCATTATCTTTCCCTGTCATTCTAACCAATCTGATAGGTGTGTAGTGGAATCTCAGAGTTGTCTTAATTTGCATTTCTCTGATTAATAATGACTTGGATCATCTTTTCATATGACTAGAAATAGTTTAACTTTCTTCATCTGAGAATTGTCTGTTCATATCCCTTGACCATTTATCAATTGGAAATTGGCTTGATTTCTTATAAATTAGAATAAATTATCTATATATTTTGAAAATAAGGCCTTTATCAGAACCTTTGACTATAAAAATGTTTTCCCAGTTTATTGCTTCCCTTTTAATCTTATCTGCATTAGTTTTGTTTGTACAAAAACTTTCCAATTTGATATAGTCAAAATTTTCTATTTTGGGATCAATAATGATCTCTATTTCTTCTTTGGTCATAAATTCCTTCTTTTCCCACAGCTCTGAGAGGTAAGCTATCCTATGTTCTTCTAATTTATTTATTTATTTATTCACTTGCTTATTTATTTATTTTTCTTTTTATTTATTTATTTAGAATTTTTTCCCAGAGTATATATGCATGAGTAATTTTTTTATAATATTATGCTTTGTATTCATTTTTCCAAATTATACCCTACTCCCTCCACTCCCTCCCCCCAATGACAGGCAATCCCATACATTTTGCATGTGTTACAATATAACCTAGATACAATATATGTGTGTAAATACAATTTTGTTGTTGCACATTAAGTATTAGATACCTCTTCATACAGCATTGAACTGTACAGTGATCTTCTGGTTCTATTCATTTTACTCAGCATCAGTTCATGTAAGTCTCTCCAAGGCTCTCTGTATTCCTCCTGCTGGTCATTTCTTACAGAGCAATACTGTTCCATAACCTTCATATACGATAATTTACCTAACCATTCTCCAATTGATGGGCTCTGTAAGAAATGACCAGCAGGAGGAATACAGAGAAGCTTGGAGAGACTTACATCAACTGATGCTGAATGAAATGAGCAGAACCAGTAGATCACTATATACTTCAACAACAATACTGTATGAGGATGTATTCTGATGGAAGTGGAAATCTTCAACATAAAGAAGATCCAACTCACTTCCAGTTGATCAATGATGGACAGAAATAACTACACCCAGAGAAGGAACACTGGGAAGTGAATGTAAATTGTTAGCACTAATGTCTGTCTGCCCAGGTTACATGCACCTTCGGAATCTAAGGCTTATTGTGCAACAAGAAAATGGTATTTACACACATGTATTGTATCTAGGTTATATTGCAACACATGTAAAATGTATGTGATTGCCTGTCATCGGGGGGAGGGGGAGAATAATGTGGAAAAATGAATACAAGGGATAATATTATTTAAAAAAAAATAAAAACCAAGATAAAATTGTGGCTATTTTCGTTAAAAATATTCAGAAGGTGTTTACTTCAAAATGTTTACTTCTTTTACTAGATATTAATCTTCTCTATAATATGATTGAATTCCATTAGAGAGACAAAGTATTTTGAATCAGATCCATTATTGAAGGACACATCAGTTGAGAATGAGTTGCATAGCCAAAACAATAAATACATATATAACAGCAAAAAAACAAAAACAAAACGAAACAAAATCTTCTATTTTGTGATCAATAATGATCTCTAGTTCTCCTCTGGTCATAAATTCCTTCCTCCTCCACAGGTCTGAGAGGTAGACTATTTTCTGTTTCTCTAATCTATTTATTATCTCATTCTTTATCCCTAAATCATGGACCCATTTTGATCTTATCTTGGTATATGGTGTTAAGTGTGGATCCATATCTAAATTCTGCCATACTAATTTCCAGTTTTTCCAACACTTTTTTTTCCAAATAATGAATTTTTATCCCTAATGTTGGTATCTTTGGGTTTGTCAAAGATTAGATTGTTATAGATGCACCCTTTTTTGTCCTTTGTATCTATTCTGTTCCACTGATCTACCGGTCTATTTCTTAAGCAATACCAAATGGTTTTGGTGACTACTGCTATATAATATAGTTTTAGACCAGGTACACTTAGACCACCTTCCTCAGACTTTTTTTTTTCATTAGTTCCCTTGTAATTCTCGATCTTTTATTCTTACATATTAATTTTGTTGTTATACTTTCTAGGTCATTAAAATAGTTTCTTGAGAGTCTGATTGGTATAGCACTAAATATATAGATTAATTTGGGGAGTATTGTCATCTTTATTATATTCACTTGGCCTATCCAAGAGCACTGAATGTCTTTCCAATTATTTAAATCTGACTTTATTTTTATGGCAAGTGTTTTGTAATTTTTCCTCATATAATTCCTGACTATTTTTTAGTACATGGATTCCCAAATACTTTATACTCTCAACATTTGTTTGGAATGGAATTTCTCTTTGTATCTCTTGCTGTTGCATTTTGTTGGTGATATATAAAAATGCTGAGTATTTATGTGGATTTATTTTGTATCCTGCCACATTGTTAAAATTCTGAAGTATTTCTAATAGCTTTTTAGCAGAGTCTTTGGGGTTCTCTAAGTATACCATCATGTCATCTGCAAAGAGTGCTAGTTTGATTTCCTCATTTCCTACTCTAATTCCTTGAATCTCTTTCTCGGCTGTTATTGCCGAGGCTAGCGTTTCTAGTACTATATAGAATAGTAATGGTGATAGTGGGCAACCTTGTTTCACTCCTGATCTTACTGGGAAAGGTTGCAATTTATTTCTATTGCATATTATGCTTACTGACAGTCTTAAATATATGCTCATGATTATTCTAAGGATTAGTCCATTTATTCCTATACTCTCAAGAGTTTTTAGTAGGAATGGATGTTGAATTTTGTCAAATGCTTTTTCTGCATCTATTGAGATGATCAAATGGTTTTTATTAATTTGATTATTAATATGGTCAATTATACTAATAGTTTTCCTAATATTAAACCAGCCCTGTATTCCTGGAATAAATCCTACTTGATCATAGTGTATTATCCTGGGGATGATTTTCTGAAGTCTTTTTGCTAATATCTTATTTAAGATTTTAGCATCAATATTCATTAAGGAAATTGGTTTATAATTTTCCTTCTCAGTTTTCGATCGACCTGGTTTAGGTATCAGTACCATGTCTGTGTCATAAAAGTAGTTTGGTAGGACTCCTTCATCCCTTATTTTTTCATATAGATTAGATGGCATTGGGGCTAATTGTTCTTTAAATGTTTGGTAGAATTCACATGTAAATCCATCTGGTCCTGGGGATTTTTTCTTGGGGAGCTGATTAATAGCTTGTTCTATTTCTTTTTTCTGAAATGGGACTATTTAAGCAATTTGTCTCCTCCTCTGTTAATGTAGGAAGCCTATATTTTTGGAGGAAGTCATCCAATTCTATTAAGTTATCAAATTTATTAGCATAAAGTTGGGCAAAGTAACTCCTTATTATTTATCTAATTTCCTCTTCATTGGTGGAAAGATCCCCCTTTTCATTTGTAAGACTAACAATTTGATTTTCCTCTTTCTTTTTTCTGATCAGATTTACCAAAGGTTTATCTATTTTATTGGCTTTTTCATAAAACCAACTCTTGCTTTTATTTATTAATTCAATAGTTTTTTTACTTTCAATTTTATTGATTTCTCCTTTTAATTTTTGTATTTCGAGTTTAATTTTTGGTTGGGGGTTTTTAATTTGGTCTTTTTCTAGCTTTTTAAGTTGCAGGCCCAATTCGTTAATCTTCTCTTTCTCTATTTTCTTCAAATAAGCCTCTAAAGATATAAAATTTCCCCTTATTACTGCTTTAGCTGCATCCCACAGATTTTGGTATGATGTCTCATCATTGTCATTATCTTGGGTGAAATTGTTAATTGTTTCTATAATTTGCTCTTTCACCCAGTCATTCTTTAAGAAGAGATTATTCAGTTTCCAATTACTTTTTAGTCTATTTACCCCTGACTTCTTACTTAATGTAGCTTTTATTGCATTGTGATCTGAGAAGAAGGCATTTATTATTTCTGCTTTCCTACATTTAATTTTGAGATTTTTTTTGTCCTAATATATGGTCAATTTTTGTACAGGATCCATGAACTGCTGAGAAGAAAGTATATTCCTTTCTATTGCCATTCAGTTTTCTCCAAAGGTCTATCATACCTAGTTTTTCTAATGTTCTATTTACTTTTTAAATTTCTTTCTTATTTGTTTTGTGGTTTGATTTGTCTAAATCTGAGAGTGACAGGTTGAGATCTCCCACTATTACAGTTTTACTGTCTATTTCTTCTTGCAACTTTCTTAACTTTTCCTTTGTATATATATGTTTAGGATTGATATGGCTTCATTATTTATGCTACCTTTCAGCAGGATATAGTTTCCTTCCTTATCTCTTTAACTAGATCAAATTCTACTTTTGCTTGATCTGAGATAAGGATAGCTACCCCTGCTTTTTTGGCTTTTTCTGAAGCATAATAGATTCTGCTCCAACCTTTTACCTTTACTTTGTATATATCTCCCTGCTTTAAGTGTGTTTCCTGTAAACAACATATTGTAGGGTTCTGATTTTTAATCCAGTGTGCTATCCTTCTCAGTTTGACAGGAACATTCATCCCATTCCTATTTACAGTTAAAATGAATAATTCTGTATTTCCTGCCATCATTTTATCCCCAGATTATGCTTTTTCACTTGACCCCCCTGATCCCTCTCCCCGATATTTAATTTATAGACCCCACTTGTTATATGAAGCCCTCCGTTTTTTTTTATTATCCCTCCCCCTATCTCCAAGTCCCTTCCCTTATTCTCCTTTTCCTTTTCCCTTTTCCTCTCCCCCCTTTTAATGATGTGAGAGAGAATTCTCTGAAAAACAAATATGTCAATTATTTACTCTTTGAGCCTCTTCTGATGAGAGTAAGATTCACACAGTGTTTCTCCCCCCTCTCTAAATTCCCTCAGATATGGTGTATTTTCTATGACTCTTCCTGGGATGTAGTTTCCCTCTTTTTATCACTCCTTCCACTTTTCCTGATACTACCCCCTTCCCTTTACTACACCCCCCCTTTTTTCTTTTATATCAGTAAAATCAAATTATCCATGCGTACTTTCTTTATACCCACAACAGAGATAGAGTTCTCAAGGGTTCTGTGTACCTTTTTCTGTTTCTCTTCAGTCTTGTGGATGTAGATCAAATTTTTTGTTTAAGTCTGTTTTTTTTTCTTAGAAACATATGGAATTCCTCTATTTCATTGAATGACCATCTTTTTCCATGGAAAAAAATGCTAAACTTAGCTGGGTAGTTTATTCTTGGTTGCAATCTTCGATCTTTTGCCTTTCGGAATATCAGTTTCCAGGCACTTCTATCTTTTAATGTGGAGGCAGCCAGATCTTGTGTGACCCTTATTGTGTCACCTTGGTATTTAAATGTTTTTTTTTTTTCCTAGCTGCTTGCAAGATTTTCTCCTTTGTGTGGTAATTCTGCAGCTTAACCACAATATTTCGTGGTGTTGTTTTTTTTTTTTATATATTTTTTATAATATTATCCCTTGTATTCATTTTTCCAAATTATCCCTCTCTCCTTCTACTCCCTCCCCCCGATGACAGGCAATACCATACATTTTACATGTGTTACAATATAACCTAGATACAATACATGTGTGTAAATACAATTTTCTTGTTGCACAATAAGCATTAGATTCTGAAGGTACATGTAACCTGGGCAGACAGATATTAGTGCTAACAATTTACATTCACTTCCCAGTGTTTCTTCTCTGGGTGTAGCTACCTCTGTCCATCATTGATCAACTGGAAGTGAGTTGGCTCTTCTTTATGTTGAAGATTTCCACTTCCATCAGAATCCATCCTTGTACAGTATTGTTGTTGAACTGTACAGTGATCTTCTGGTTCTATTCATTTTACTCAGCATCAGTTGATGGAAGTCTCTCCAAGCCTCTCTGTATTCCTCCTGCTGGTCATTTCTTACAGAGAAATAATATTCCATAACCTTCATATACCATAATTTACCCAACCATTCTCCAACTGATGGACATCCATTCATCTTCCAGTTTCTAGCTACAACAAAAAGAGCTGCCACAAACATTTTGGCACATATAGGTCTCTTTCCACTCTTTAGTATTTCTTTGGGATATAAGCCCAGTAGTAGTACTGCTGGGTCAAAGGGTATGCACAGTTTGATAACTTTTTGGGCATAGTTCCAAATTGCTCTCCAGAATGGCTGCATTCTTTCACAACTCCACCAGCAATGTATGATGTCTCATCATTGTGATTATCTTGGGTAAAATTATTAATTGTTTCTATAATTTGCTGTTTCACCCAGTCATTCTTTAAGATGCGATTGTTCATTTTGCAATTACTTTTTAGTCTATTTACCCCTAACATTTTACTGAATGTAGCTTTTATTGCATTGTGGTTTGAGAAGAAGGCATTTATTATTTCTGCCTTCCTACATTTAATTTTGAGATCTTTATGTCCTAATATATGGTCAATTTTTGTATAGGATCCATGAACTGCTGAGAAGAAAATATATTCCTTTCTATTGCCATTCAGTTTTCTCCAAAGGTCTATCATACCTAGTTTTTCTAATGTTCTATTTAATTTTTAAATTTCTTTCTTATTTGTTTTGTGGTTTGATTTGTCTAAATCTGAGAGTGCCAGGTTGAGATCTCCCACTATTACAGTTTTACTGTCTATTTCTTCTTGCAACTCTCTTAACTTTTCCTTTAGAAAGTTAGATGCTATACCTCTTGGTGCATATATGTTTAGTATTGATATGGCTTCATTATTTATGCTACCTTTCAGCAGGATATAGTTTCCTTCCTTATCTCTTTTAATTAGATCTACTTCTGCTTTTGCTTGATCTGA
This sequence comes from Sminthopsis crassicaudata, assembly GCF_048593235.1. Lineage (NCBI taxonomy): Eukaryota > Metazoa > Chordata > Mammalia > Dasyuromorphia > Dasyuridae > Sminthopsis > Sminthopsis crassicaudata. The sequence continues at coordinate 212,597,966 of NC_133618.1, read as the reverse complement.
GATAAGGATAGCTACCCCTGCTTTTTTGGCTTTACCTTAAGCATAATAGGCTCTGTTCCAACCTTTTACCTTTACTCTGTATGTATCTCCCTGCTTTAAGTATGTTTCCTGCAGACAACATATTGTAGGGTTCTGATTTTTGATCCAATCTGCTATCTGTCTCTGTTTGATGGGAGTGTTCATCCCATTCACATTTACAGTTAAAATTACTAATTCTGTATTTCCTGCCATCATATTATCCCCAGATTATGCTTTTTCCCTTGACCCCCCTCATCCTTCTACCCCTGGTGTTCTTTTTTTAGGGTCTATTTCAGAAGGAGTTCGATGAATTCTTTCCACATCTACTTTCCCTTCTGTTTCTATTTTCTCTGGACAGTTCTCTTTGATAATTTCCGTAAAATAGAATCTAGGCTCTTTTTTTGGTCATAGTTTTGGGAAGTCCAATGATCCGCAGATTTTCTCTCCTAGATCTATTTTCAAGGTCTATAGATTTTCCCAGGAAATATTTGACGTTGTTCTCCAGCTTCTCATTTTTTTTTTTTTTGTTTTGTTTGACTGATTTTTAGGTTCTCTGTGAGTCATTCATTTCTATTTGTTCCATCCTGACTTTTAAGAAGTTATTTTCTTCATTCACAGTTTTTAATTCTTTTTGTAAATGCTCAATTTTGATTTAAATGAATTATTTGGCTCTATTGAACTTTTTTCCATTTCCCTAAATTTTTTTGAGAATTATTTTCTTTTTCCAATTCAGAAATATCCTATTTTCTTGAGACTTTTTTATCTTTTCCAATTCAGAAATCTCTCTTAGCTTTTTGATGGTCTCTTCGAGGAGAGAGTTATGTTATGGGGGACAGGAATCATTCCCCTTTAGGTGGTTATCTGCTGACTCTCTGCTGTTAACTTCCTCGGGGTTGGATACCCGCTCTTTCTCTGTGTAGAATGAGTCAATGGTTCTTTTTGGCTTCTTACTCATACTTAAAAAATCTTTTGAGGTCTGTCCCTGGGGTAGGAAATTATTTTTTCATTTCTTTACCAGTTTCCTCCCAGACTGGATGGATGCAGCAGCCCCTGCACCGAGCTAAGAGAGAGCTCTGGGAGAGAGTTCCCCACCCCCTCCCTTAAAGTGCCTCAGAGGTCACTAGCACTGCTATGCTTTGAGGGTGCTGTGTTCTAGTGGCTTCCCTGAGGTTTGAGACTGAACAGTAAAGGCGTCACAAAACCCATCCTGTGCGTCTGGTGGGGCCTGGATGTCAGTAGCAGGTGACGTGAAAAGCCCCTGCTCTCAAACTGTAAGTGTCTGCCAGAAACCTCAGTCCCTACTTCAAAGGTTCTGCCTCTCTGGGACTTCCGGGGCTGAGTTCCATAGCCTTCAGCTGAGCCAGGCAGAGTGTGTTGCCTTGGGCCATATCCGCCCTCTTCTCAATCTCTTAACTAGTCTCAGGTGGGAGCTAGGGGCCACACCCCCCAGTGCCGAGATCTGCTGAGTGAACCCCAGGATCCAGAAAGATCTAATCTATCTTTGAATATTTAAAGTACTTTAGATTTCTCTTCTGAACTGCTGTATTATAAGCAGAGAAGAGCTAATAGCCTGTGCCAGATTCCTTTATCTCAGTGGCTTCTCTGATCCCAGAGCCCTTCCCAGTGCGATCAGCGCAGTAGGCTAGCACCCAGCCGTCTGTGCTGGCCTCTCTTCTTCCTCCCCTGGGAACTGACCTTTTCTGTTGAAACTCCACATTCTCTTCAGCTGGTAAGTCGTGCTTCCAGTCCTTGTGGTATCTATCAGTCCAGCGCTATTTTTGAGGCTGATTTATCTACTTGGTTGTGAGGGGGTAAGGACGTTCACAGAGTCGTGTGTTTCTTCTCCGTCATCTTGGCTCCGCCCCCCCCCCCCCCCCCGTGGTGTTCTTTTTTTAGGGTCTATTTCAGAAGGTGTTCAATGAATTCTTTGGACATCTACTTTCCCTTCTGTTTCTATTATGTCTGGACAGTTCTCTTTGATAATTTCCTGTAAAATAGAATCTAGGCTCTTTTTTGGTCATAGTTTTTGGGAAGTCCAATGATCCTCAGATTATCTCTCCTAGATCTATTTTCCAGGTCTATAGATTTTCCCAGTAAGTATTTAACGTTATTCTCCAGCTTTTCATTTTTTTTTTTTTTTTTTTGTTTTGTTTTGTTTTGTTTGACTGATTCTTGGGTTCTCAATGAATCATTCATTTCTCTTTTTTCCATCCTGAATTTTAAGGAGTTATTTTCTTCATTCACAGTTTTTAATTCTTTTTGTAAATGCGCAATTTTGATTTAAATGAATTATTTGGCTCTATTGAACTTTTTTCCATTTCCCTAATTTTTTTTGAGAATTATTTTCTTTTTCCAATTCAGAAATCCTATTTTCCTGAGACTTTTTTATCTTTTCCAATTCAGAAATCCTACTTTCCTGTGATTTTTTAACCTTTTCTAATTCACAAATTTTGTTTCCCTGCATCTCCTGTGAATTTTTTATCTTTTCCAACTCCAATTTCAGAACGTTGTTATTCTCTATCATAGCTTCTCTTTCCTTTCCCCATTTTTCTTCAAACTCTCTTAACTTTTTAATAGTAACTTCTAGGAGAGAGTTATGTGATGGGGGGCATTTATCATTCCCCTTTAGGTTGTTATCTGCAGCCTCTCTGCTGTTAACTTCCTTGGGGTTGGATACCCGGTCTTTTTCTGTGTAGAAGGAATCGATAGTTTTTCTTTGCTTTTTACTCATATTTAAAAAAAAAAAATTTGGGGTCTGTTCCTGGTTGAGGAATCTATTTATTTATTTATTTATTTATTTATTTATTTATTTATTTATTTATTTATTTATTTATTTACCAGCTTCGTCTGAGACTGGATGGATGCACTGCCTCCTGCGCCTGAGCTAAGAGAGAGCTCTGGGAGAGTGTTCCCCACCCCCTCCCTGGAAGTGCCTCAGAGGTAATTAGTAGGGCTGCATTTTGAGGGCGCTGTGTGTCCTAGCGACTTTCCTGAGGTTTAAGACTGAACAGTAAAGGTGATACAAAGCCCAGCCTATGAGTCCCCGTGGGGCGTGGATGTCAGCAGCATATGATGTGAAAAGCCCCTGTGCTCAAACTGGAAGTGTCTGCCCTGAAACCATAGTCCCTATTTCAAAAGTTCTGCTTTTCTGGGACTTCCGGGGCTGAGTTCTACAGCCTCCAGTCGAGCAAGGCACTATGAGTTACAGCCTGCTTTTCAATCTCTTAACTATCCCCAGGTGAAAGTATGGACAGCCTAAGTTGGCCACACTCACAATGCCGAGATCTGCTGAGTCACTTCCAGGTTGGGGTGGCTCTAGGATCTGGCTTATATTTTAAAGTGGCTTGATTTCTCTTCTGAACTGCTGTTTTATAAGCAGAGAAGAGCTAACAGCCTGTGCCAGATTCTTCTATCTCAGTGGCTTCTCTGATCCCAGAGCTTTCCCCAGCGTGATATGGCGCAGTGTGCTACCACCCAACCATCTGTGATGGCCTCTTTTTTTTTTTTTTTCCTCCCTTGGGAACTAACCTTTTCTGTTGAAACTCCAGATTCTCTTCAGCTGGTAAGGCGTGCTTCCAGTCTTTGTGGTTTCTATCAGTCCAGCGCTATTTTTGAGGCTGATTTATCTAATTGGTAATGAGGGAAGAAGGGAGCTCACAGGATTGCATGTATCTTCTCCACCATCTTGGCCTTCTAATTTATTTATAACCTAATTCTTTATGCCTAGGCCATGAACCCATTTTGAGCTTATCTTGGTGTATAGTGTTAAGTGTATGTCAATGCCACACTTTTCTGCCATACTAATTTCCAATTTTCCCAGCAGTTTTTGTTAAGAGTGAGTTCTTATCCCCAAAGCTGGGGTCTTTGGGTTCGTAAAATATTAGATTATTAAAGTTATTGACAGTTTTGTCCTTTGAAAATAACCTATTCCACTGATCAACCAGTTTATTTCTTAGCTAATACCAAATGGTTTTGGTAATTGCTGTTTATAATATAATTTTAGATTTGGTACAGCTAGGCCACCTTCATTTGATTTTTTTTTCATTCTTTCCCTTGAAATGTTTGACCTTTTGTTTTTCCATATGAACTTTTTTTGTTACTTTTTCTAGGTCATTAAAATACTTGTTTGGGGATCTGATTAGTATAGCATTAATTAAATAGATTAATTTAGATAGTATTTTCATTTTATTATATTTCCTCACTCTATCCAAGAGTATTTAATATTTATCAAATTGGTTAGATCTTACTTTATTTGTGTGGAAAGTGTTTTGTAGTTTTGTTCACAAAGTTCCTAATTTTCCCTTGGCAGATAGATTCCTAAATATATTGTACTATCAATAATAACTTTACATGGAATTTCTCTTAGTAACTCTAACTGTTGGATTTTGTTAGTAATTTATAAGAGTGTTGATGACTTATGTGAGTTTATTTTGTATCCTGCAACTTTGCTAAAGGTGTGGATTATTTCTAAAAGCTTTTTAGTAGAATCTCTGGGGTTCTCTAAGTATACCATCATATCCTCAGCAAAGAGTGATAATTTGATTTCCTCATTACCTACTCTAATTCCTTTAATCTCTTTCTCAACTCTTATTGCTAAAGCTAGCATTTCTAATACAATATTGGATAGTAATAGTGATAGTGGGCAAACTTATTTCACTCCTAATCTTACTGGGAATGGTTGCAGTTTATCCCCATTACATGTGATGCTTACTGATGATTTTAAATAGATGCTATTGAATATTTTAAGGAAAAGTCAATTTATTCCTATACTCTTAAGTGTTTTTAATAGGAATGGATGTGGATTTTATCAAATTCCTTTTCTGCATCAGTTGAGATGATAATGTGGTTTTTGTTAATTTATTTATTAATATTGTCAATTATACTAATAATTTTCCTACTACTGAACCAGCCCTGCATTCCTGGTATAAATCCTCCTTGATCATGCTGTATTATCCTGGGGATGATTTTCTGTAGCCATTTTGCTAATATCTTATTTAAGATTTTAGCATCAATATTCATTAGGGAGATTGTTGTATAATTTTCTTTCTCAGTTTTCAACCTACCTGGTTTAGATATCAGTGCCATGTGTGTGTCATAAAAAGAATTTCGTAGGACTCCTTCGTTCCCTATTTTTTCAAATAGTTTATATAGCATTGGAGTTAATTGTTCTTTAAATGTTTGGTAGACAAAAGGATGATTTCAGAAAGGCCTGGAGAGATTTACATGAACTGATGCTGAGTGAAATGTGCAGGACCAAGACATTATTTTGTACTTCAACAACAATACTATATGGTGATCAATTCTGATGGATGTGGCAATCTTCAACAATGAGATGAACCAAATCAATTCCAATAGAGCAGTAATGAATTGTACCACCTATACCCAACAAAAGAACTCTAGGGGATGTCTATGAACCACTAGAATTGGCAATCCCTCTATTTTTCAGCAAGAATGAGAGAGTGAGAGAGAGAGAAAGAGAGAGAGAGAGAGAGAGAGAGAGAGAGAGAGAGAGAGAGAGAGAAAGGGAGATAGCAAGAGATGAGAGATCTAGAGAGAGAGTGAGAGAGAAAGAGAGAGAGCTAGAGAGAAAGTGAGAGAGAGAGCAAGCAAGGGATTGTGCGGGAGAGCTTGAGGAAGCATGTAGGAGTGTGTGAGAAAGCATGCAGGAGCGAGCAAAGTAGTGTGTGGGAGCTAGCAAGAGAGCTAGAGAGTGTGAGAGAGAGCAAGAGAGAGAAGATCAGACAGAGTGAGTGAGACAGTAAGAGAGACAGAGCAAGAGTGAGCAAGACAGAGAGCGAGAGAGAGTGCGAGAGTGAGAGTGCGAGAGTGAGAGCAAGAGAGAGCAAGAGAGAGTGAGAGAGAGGGAAAGAGGGAGAGTGAAAAAAGAGTGGGAGAGAGAGAGAGTGAGAGAAAAAGCAAGCTAGAGAGCTCACAGGAATGAGCGAGGAAGCATGAGGGAGCGAGCGAAGTAACACACGGGAGCTAGCAAGAGAGCTAGAAAGCACAAGAGAGAGTGAGAGAGAAAATGAGACAGAGAGCAAGACAGTGAAAGAGACAGAGCAAAAGTGAGCAAGAGACAGAGAGCAATAGAGAGAAAGAGTGAGAGACAGCAAGAGAATGAGAGAGCAAGAATGAGAGAAAGCAAGAGTGAGAGTGAGAGCAAGAGAGAGCTACAAAGAGAGGGAAAGAGAGAGAGAGAGAGAAAGCTAGGGAGTGCACGGGAGCGAGTTAGGAAGCATGTGGGAGTGAGTGAAGAAGCATGCAGGAGGGAGGAAGGAAGTGTGCGGGAGCGTGGGAGGAAGCATGTGGGAGTTAGCAAGAGAGCTAGAGAGCATGAGAGAGAAAGCAAGAGGGAGAAGATGAGACAGAGCAAGTGAGATAGTAAGAGAGACAGAGAAAGAGCAAGAGGGAGAGAGAGCAAGAGAGAGAAAGAGCAAGAGAGAGAGTGAGAGTGCAAGAGTGAGAGCGAGAGCAAGAGAAGCAAGAGACAGTGAAAGATAGCCAGAGGGAGAGACACAGAGCAAGAGTGAGAGAGTGAGAAAAAGACTGAGAGAGTGAGAGATCTAGAGAGAGAGTGAGAGAGAAAGGGAAAGAGCTATAGAGAAAGTGAGAGAGAGTGAGATCAAGCAAGGGAGCATACTGGAGTGAGGGAGGAAGTGTATGGGGGAGCAAGCAAACACACAGGAGCTAGCAAGAGAGGAAGATATCACAAGAGAGAGCAAGAGAGAAGAGGCAAGAGAGAGAGCAAGACAGTGAGAGAGAGCGAAAGTGAGTGAGAGTGAGAGAGCAAGAGTGAGAGAGTGAGAGAGAGCAAAAGAGAGTAATAGTGCAAGAGTGAGAGTGAGAGAGCAAGAGAGAGTGATACAGAGCAAGAGCAAGAGAGAGCTAGAGAGAGAAGGAGAGAGAGAGAGTGAAAGGAAGAGAGTGAGAGTGAGTAATCTAGGGAATGCACAGGAATGAGCGAGGAAATGTGCAGGAGCGAGTGAGGAAGTATGTAGGAGCGAGTGAGGAAGTGTGTGGGAGCGAGCAAAGTATCACGTGGGAGCTAGCAAGAGAGTTGTCTGTCTCTGTAGCTTTTCTAACCACAGAGGCCTCCACAGCCCAATCTTTAAAATATGCTAGCCTCTAGTTCTATCACTTCCTGCATCAGTCTTTTCCCAACCCTCAGGACAGACTTTTCTCATGAAATTCCAGATTATCTTCGGTTGATAAATTGTTCTACTTTTAATCTTCATGGGTTTTACCAGTTAAACACTATTTTTGGTGTTGAGTTAAGTAGTTGCTAGTGTGGGTATGAGAGAGCTTAGAAAGTCGCATGTGCTTTCTCTGCCATTTTGGCTCTGCCCCTCCGATTCACACCTTTAAGAGAGCATATATAAGCTAGGAACCTCAACCAGGGCTGACTCCGGAAGATTCACAAGCCAGAGATGGCAGTCAGGCAGAAGGAAGGAAGTTAGAGAAATGGTGGCAGGCTTTACTATGGAGAACACTGAAACCAAGATCCAGAAAGCTTCCATAAAACTAGCCAAGCCCCAAATGAAGGAGACAAGACTTTAAAGGAGACAATAAAAGATTTGGACTTTAACTCTTGGCTGCATTTGGGGTGATTACACTGAACTGAAACTAAGGCTGCCTCCAGAAGCTCCCCAAGAAAATTGCTCCCAGAGAACATCATATTTTAAAGAACATTACATTTTGGTGCCTGAACAGGACAAAAAGCCATCTCCTGCTTCTTTTTGATTTAGAACATAGGTGGCCATGAACTCCCTGATTCTCAAGAAGTTGCAAACCCCAAAAAAGATGGTGATCATGCCTTCTCTGACTGCTCAAAAAAGGAGTTATTGAAGCACAATAAAAAGGAGGTGGTCAAGCCCTCCCTGACATCTCAGGAAGGGAGATGAAAACACCAAAGAAAATGGGAAATCCAATCAGATTAGTGGGTTTCTAAAGGGACTCACTTGAAACAAGTATACATAAATCTATCAACATGGGAGGTATTACACATAATTACATAAATTACATAAACACATAGCAATATAACACAGGCTAGTAGTGATATAACAAATAACATGAATCAGCATGAGGAATTATATATGTCCATAAGTCCTAGAAATAGTCCAAAAGGAACCTATTGTCCATTAGTTCATGTGCCAGGAATCCAATAATTCTTGCAAGCTTTGAAGTCCTGCAAATAGTTTCATCTTGTGTTAGAGAAACCAATGATTCCTGCTGGTTTTCAAGTCCTTCAACAGTCTCATTATCAGCCATGCTCTTTCAGTGTCAGATATTTCTTAGATTCTCTTTGTTGTGAGTTTTTTCTCCTTTTCTGTCTTTCTTCAGGTGCTCATTGCCACCCATCTGTTTCCTTCTCCATCTGTAGTAATACAAGCAAAATCTCTCTCCTAGGCAGTTAACCTATCTAATCCCTTTTATTTACCACTTTCTAAATTTCTCCTCACCATCTGGTAATTATATTGGAGCTGCTCATTATATTGGAGCTGTTTGTACTGAACACTGCCCTTCTGTTGGGTTAAAAAGCCTGTATTCGCCCCAATTCTAATCCCTTTCTGCCATCTGATTGCTTTTTGGATGACTGATCATGTAATCCCTTTCTGCCATGTGATTGCTTTTTGGCAGATAGATCACATCAAAATGTGTAAAGGCTCTCTGAGTGTAAACTCAGCTGCCATCATGCCCCACCTGTCTTTTGTATGATATCTTGGAGCTGGGCCCCATCTTTCATTTCCCTGGGTCAATCTATATTCTGAGGCCCAGTGAAAGCCCTTGTGGCATTTTGGAAATAGGGTTTTAGGTGTTCTCTCACCCTGTCTTCACACTCTATCTCTTTGCCTACACTGAGCTCATAGATGTCCAACTTTTCCACATTGAAAGAATTGACGAGTTTCTCTAGAAGTCCCTTGCCAAGAGAGACCCTTTCTTCCCATGTTCATCATAGTCTGGGTATAATAAGCATTTGTGCCCACTGTGGCACAGCGTCTTATGATCTCCTCTAAAGGAGCATCTTTGTGTTGTCCCCATATAATTATTCTGCAAACCTCATTGGCATTTTCCTTAGCCAGTTGTCTTATCATAATTTTTGTAGCTGCATTTTCTCCAATAGTTCTTGTGACAGTTATCTACAGATGTCCCACAAAATCAGCAAAAGGTTCATTGGGGACCTTGATCTATTTTTGTGAATGGTTTACCTCCATTTTTCTCTGGGAGGAAAGCCCAAGCTTTTATAGCAGCAGTAGTGATCTGTTCATAAGCTGTTATGTTATCTGTTTTGAATTCTTTCCATACTGACTTTCACTGGCTAGTTGGTCAAAAGTGATTTGTACATTAACTCCTGTTTGCCTATTGAATTGGGTTTGAATCCTACATAATTCATGATACTGAAAAGTCACAACAAGTTTTGTCTAGATTCTAAACATGTCCTTGCTATGGATTTCCAATCACTGGGCAGTTAGGATTTCATAAGACAAACTATCTAGTAACATCTTAACATAAGACTATGTAGCCCCATAAAGAGAGCAACCCTTTTTTAAAATCCTTGATTTCTCCCAGATCAAAAGGAGTGTATCTTCTCCTTTTTTGACCTGAAAAGTCAAGTTCTTCAGTCACAGGATATACATTTATTTTAAAATCAAATATATCCTGTCTTTCATTTTTTCTTTAACCATTTCCTTTTGTAATCTTGTCATAGGCTGCTTCATAGGTAGTTCTGTTTGTGTCACTGTCTCTCCCCCTCCTTTTTCTCCCTCCACCCATGAAGGGTTAATTGAGGGAAGTAAGTCAGGGGATGGGAAATGTTCCTATTGTGAAATGTCACACTCTGAATTGTACTTAACTCCATTCTTATCTGATTCTTCATCCTTTTCACCTAGTTTATTTGGCACCTCTCCTGCTCTTTCTTCTTCTTCCTTATTTTAACACTTATATAATTTCTTAAAGCCAATTGTATTAAATTTTATGTATAAAGTGTATTTTTGGAAACTGACTTTGGATTGGAATTGTAGTATTCACCTAGTTGCTCTCCTATTAATTTCCACTCATCTGGATTCAATTCTTTCTCCTTAGAGAACCAAAGAGATGTGTACTGTACATTTTCTAAAAGTTCAGTGATCTGCTTCCAGGTTACAATTAAACCTTGATTTTTTTTTTGTTTTTAATCAGTCTGACCAAGTTTTTACATATTTCCTGTAAAATGGGAAAGAAAGCTTTTTTCTAAACATCTATACCATTTTAGCTGAAATACTACGCTAACCCTTTAATAAAGTTTCCTTATTGTACTCACCCTAATTTCTGGGTCGAAGGGTCTTTTCCACTGAAATCAAGATTGTGTCTGCCCCATGTTGGGCACCAAAATGTAATATTCTTCTCTAAAAATGTAATGTTCTCTGAAACAGATTTCTTGTGGGTCTTCTGGGAGCAACCTTCCTTTCAGTTCAGTGTAATCACTCCATATGCAACCAGGATTTAAAGTCCAAATCCTTTATTTTCTCTTTCCAAAATCTTATCTCCTTAACTTGGGGCTCAGCTAGTTTTCTGAAGGCCTTCCATATCTTAGTTTCAGTGTTCTCCACAGGACAGCCTGCCATCACTTCTTTGTCTTCCTTTGTTCTACCCGACTACCTTCTCTGGCTTGTAAATCTCCTTGACTGAATCCTGGCTTGTGAATCTCCCATAGTAAGTCCTGGTTGGGATTCCTAGCTTATATATTCTCTCTTAAAGGTGTGAGTCTTGTGGAATTTTAATAAGTACTAAATACATTAGTGAACTAGAGAACCATTAAGTACCATGCTAAATTAGATAATTATTGTCTCTATTAATTCCTGTGACTTAGCACCTTGTAAGAATCAGAACAATGTAAGAAGCTTTGTTCTACATTACTTTTCAGAAAATTAAAATCTATGTTTATCTTATTTCAGAAATCATAACTGATATACTTGATTTTAATAAAAATGACTGAAGTTATGAATTTTGATGTAGACTTTATTTTAAGTTTTTGAACATTTATTTTTAAAATGTCTTTGCTTCAAAAATGTATTGTTGTATTCTGTTATATATAATACAGTAGGCTATTCTCTTCCATTTTATGTTGAGATCATGTAATTAAAATTTTCAATTATGATTGTTAATAGCATTTACTCCCCAACATTTACATATATTTTTTACTCTGCTTGCACTCTATTATGCCTTGATAAAGGAAAAAATGGGTGATGGGAGAAAGTGTGCTCAATATTAATGTTTTAAGGATGAAGCAATCTACTTATATTCCTTTATTCTTTTTCTATGGAATAGAGGCTTTGTTTGTTTTTGTTTATAAAAGCAATAAGCCTAAATCATTTTGCCAAAGGACACAGTCAAATACTCCAATTTCAAAGGAAAGTAATATGTATGATTAGAAATATTTTATACACACATATGCTTGTGTCACTTTTGCTTCTTATCATATTGATGTTGTTCCTTTACAAACACCAAATATGAAGTTAGGTATAGAACAAAAACATTTTTCATTACATGAAGCATTTTTGAGTATGACAATGAACTAAATTATTTTTATTTTGTTTGCATATTTCCTTATCCTTAGCTCCCCAAATTGTTTTAATAATAATCTCTTTGAGGAGAATTACTTTATTTTTTCCTCTCCTCAACCCCTAGAACTGTGCTATAATATAATACATTCTTACTATTTATCTATTGAATTAAAATTCTACAAATATTTTAGTTTCTTAGTGAAATACTATTAGTTTCATCAAAATATTATATCTTCCTGTTGGGCCATGGCAACATTAATTGAAAAGGTGTGGCTTTTTTGAATTTCCTTTCAGAGCCCAATATTTTGTTACTATCTCCAGGAATGGTGAGTACTTGGTCTTTCTAAGAATGCAATTTCAATTTGCATCATCACATGCATATTTTGAAGCCAACAATCTGCATTAGAGAATTTGGCTTAATCATTTGGCTGAAGGATTACTGCAAATTGAGATTTTTCACAGTTTTCTTGCAAAACTGTTTATTATATGCTTGTCACGTTTACAGAAGAGCAACATGGAGAATTTGGAAAGAAAAACAACCATATGTTCCTATTATTATTATCCATATTTTCCTTTTAAAAAACAAAAATTGTCCAACTTTTATAAAACATTTCTATATTCAGGAATGAGAATTTTGTCCAATTTGGAAAGCTTATAAAATAATCTCAAGAAATAAATAATATTAAAATAGATTACACAATATTGAACCAGTTTAAAAAGATTTCACAAATTGGAATAAAGAACCTAGAATATGATGCATTTTAGTGATGTGCATTGATTCTATTTTTCATAGAAAATATCAATACCTTAAATAAAATTATTAAAGATTTGTAAATAACATAAAATTAATTATTCCTGAGGATTGTCATAGGATATTAATACTTTTTTTGAGTGACATTAATACTCAAACTGAAATCTCTCTTTAAAATGATAGAACAAAGACACATACAAATATAATGATAACATTATAATCAAGATGATTTCTCTTTTATCTATATCAAAAAGCTATAGAGAAAAATATCAAGTAATATTAAAAGCATAATCAGAATTATGGAGAAGACTTCTGGAGATAGAGCCAAGATGGCAGATTGAAGCCAGAAAGCTGCTCAGACTCTCCCAGTTTCCTCAAAAACTCCATGAAATCAGGCCTCTGAACAGAGTCTGATCAAATAAAACTATTCTTCAGCTCAATATAGACTGGAAAAACTTGAAGAAAGGTCAGTCTCACTGGGATGAAAAGAGTGTTCAAACCATCTCAGACAGACTCTAGGAAATCTGGTGAGAGACTCTTAACCACAGAAAATCAGAAGCTAAGACCTTCAGTCTTGGCTCAATAGAGGTGTAAACCAATGGGGCAGTTTGCAATCTCAGCTCAGAAAAGCAAACTCTGGGAAACCAGGCTATTTCCTGAGAAGATCAAAGAAAACTACTCCATGCAAACACAAGGGCCCTTGTGCTCAAAGCCAAGACTAGGAGCTACACAGGAAGATTGGGACAGTGACCTCTTTATCCCAGGAGCACAGCTCAATCATAAAACAAAAAATAAATAAACAAATAAATAAATAAATAGATAGATAGATAAAAAGACATACGAAAAAAAAGGAAAGAAAATGAGCAAGAAACAGAAAGGAACTTTGACCATAGATAGCTACTATAGTGACAGGAGAGACAAGCACAAAATGTGCACAGAAAAAAATCTCAAAGAGTGATATGAGTTCACTGCAAACCCAAAATACTTCTTAGAAGTACTCATAAAGGACTTTAACAGGCAAATAAGAGTGGTGAAAGAAAAAATGAGAAAGGAAATGAGAGATTTGTATGAGAAAGTCAATAGCTTAGAAAAGGAAGGAAATTGAAGAAAACAACTACTTCAAAAGAAGCATTAACTAAAAGGGAAAAGAGACCCAAAAGCTAGCTGAAAAAAGTCACATGTTAAAAACTAGAAGAGTCAAATAGAAGGTAATGACTCTGAGAGAAAGCAAGAATCAGTCAAAGAAACTTAAAAAATAGAAAAAAAAAGCAAGAAAATGTGAAAATTTTCATTGAAACACCAGCCAACCTGGAAAATAGTTACATAAGAGACAATTTTAAAATTATTAGTTTACCTGAGATACATAACCAAAAAAAGAGCCAGGATAAAATTCTTCAAGATATCATTAAAGAAAAGTACCCCAATATTCTAGAAACAAAAGGAAAAATATTAATTGAAAGAATCCATTGATCAAATCTGAAAAGATATCCTGCAGGGAAAACCCCAAGGAACATTGTTACTAAATTGTAGAACTACAACCTACAAGAAAAAAATATTGCAAGCTGCCAGACAAAAACAATTCAAATATCACAGAATAATAGTCAGAATTACCCAGGATTTGACACCTTCTAAAATAACGCATCAGATGGCCTGGAATACCATATTCGGGAAGGCAAAGAACCTGAGATTACAACCAAGAATTAACTATGCAGTAAGACTCAGAATGAGTTTTCTGGGATGATGCTGTATATTCAATGAGATAAGAGATTTTCAATCATTTCTATTGAAAAAAATCAGAAGGAAACAAAAAACATTAATTTACAAACACAAGACTCAAGAGAAGCAAATAAAGGTAAATGGGGGGACATGTATATTTTTTCAAAGGTTAAATTATTTACATCCCTACATGGGAAAATGATATCTATAACTCTTATTGAGAACTGTATTTGTCATTGGGCAGACAGATTGGAACATCACGTGGATTGAAGGTGTTTCTGAGAATGGACTCCGATATGATGGCATCAAACAAAAAGACAGTAAGAGGTGGGAAAAGATCTGTATATGAAAAAACTAGAAAGGAGATCTAATGGGACAAATAGTTCATCACCAAGAGGACAAAAGGCCTATTACAGTTGATGGGGGAAAGGGAGAGAGATGAGAATTGCCTGAAGCTTCATCTCATCAGTTTTCGTCTAAGAGGGAACAACTTAATCATTTATTTGGGTATAGAAATTTATCTAAAGAAATACATAAAGAAATAAGAGGAGAAAGAGGAAAGAAAAGAAATGGATAGGATAGAAGGAATGAAAGGAATAATAGTGAAAAATCTATGTGAAGAGGGGACAGGTTAATAGAATATAAGGTAATGGATTGAGTGGGTTAAAAAACATTACTAAGAGAAGGGGGGTGGGTAATAGAAAATAATGTAGTGGGTGGGGTGGGTAAAAATAAATTAAAAAAAAAAAAAACAGGACCAAGGACAGGGTGGAAAAAAAAAACAACAAACATGTACACATGGTAGAAAATGCATTGGGCAGAAATACAGTTGTTGATTATAATTGTGAATGTGAATCATATGATTCTCCCAAAAAACTAAAATGAATAGCCAAGTGTATTAAAAGGACAGAATGCTGAAATGTGTTTTTATTTTTTTTTAACAAGAAACATTTCACATTGAAAAATATATACAAATTAAAAGTAAGAGGCTGGAACATTATTTATTACGCTTCTTCTAAACAAAAATAAGCTGGGGTACAGCTTTTGGGATAAGAACTGAGTATTCTGACAAAAACTGCTGGAAAAATTGGAAATTAGTATTGCAGAAACTAGGCATTGACCTATACTTAAGACTATATACCAAGAAAAGGTCAAAATGAGTTCATTAGACATAAAGAGTGATATTATAAAAAGAGAGTTTGCTTCTCAGATCTGTGAAGAAGAAAGGACATTGTAGGCAAAGAAGAAATGGAATACATTATTGAATACAAAATTGATAATTTGGATTGTATTAAGTTAAAAAGTGTACAAAGCAATAATCTGGGGGGGGGAAATTTCAAAAGTTTTGATAAAGGACTTGTTTCAAAAATATAGAGAATTGATTAAATTTATAAGAAACCAAGCCATTCTCCAATTGATAAATGGTCAATGAATATGAATAATTTTCAGATGAAGAAATTAAAACTACTTCTAATCATATGAAAAGGTACACTAAATCATTATTGATGAGACAAATGCAAATTAAGATAACTTTGAAATACAACTACATACCTCTCAGATTGGCTAATAAGACAGGGAAAGATAATGTTGTTTCCCCTACTCATTCTTTAGGATTAAATTGTTTAGTTTCCAATTAATTTTTGGTCTATTTTTCCCTAGCCTTTTATTGTATATAATTTTTATTGCATCATGAGCTAAAAAGGTATTAACTATTTTTGCATTTATTTCTACATTTGATTTTGAAGTTTTCATGTACTAATACATGATCAATTTTTGACTGGGTTCCATATACTGCTAAGAAAAAGGTATGTTCCTTTCAGTATCCATTCAATCTTCTCCACAGGTATCCATATCATCCCTAACTTTTCTAGGTTTCTATTTGCCTCCTTAACTTCTTTCTTATTTATTATGTGGTTTGTTTTATCTAAATCTTTTTTTATTAATTTTATAATTATAACATTTTTTGACAGTACATATGAATAGGTAATGTTATACAACATTATCCCTTGTATTCCTTTCTGTTCCGAATTTTTCCCCTCCTTCCCTTCACCCCTCCCCTAGATGGCAGGCATTCCCATATATATTAAATATGTTATAGTATATCCTAGGTACAATATATATGTGTAGAGCTGAATTTTATTGTTGTTGTAGTTGCAAAGGAAGAATTGGATTCGGAAGGTAAAAATAATCTGGGGAAAAAAACAAAAAATGCTAACAGTTTACACACATTTCCCAGTGTTTGTTTTCTCTGTGTAGCTTATTCTGTCCATCATTGATCAATTGGAATTGGATTAGCTCTTCTCTATGTTGAAGATATCCACTTTCATCAGAATACATCCTTATACAGTATATCATTGTTGAAGTGATAATGATCTCCTAGTTCTGTTCGTTTCACTCAGCATCAGTTGATGTAAGTCTCTCCAAGCCTCTCTGTATTCATCCTGTTGTCATTTGTTACAGAACAATAATATTCTATAACATTCATATACAATAATTTACCCAACCATTCTTCAATTGATGGACATCCATTCATCTTCCAGTTTCTAGCCACCACAAAAAGGGCTGCCACAAAAATTTTGGCACATACAGGTCCCTTTCCCTTCTTTAGTATCTCCTTGGGATATAAGCCCAATAGTAGCACTGCTGGATCAAAGGGTATGCACAGTTTGATAACTTTTTGGATATAACTCCAGATTGCTCTCCAGATTGGATGGATTCTTTCACAACTCTACCAACAATGCATCATTGTCCCAGTTTTCCATATCCCTTCCAACATTCATCATTATTTATTCCTATCATCTTAGAAAATCTGACAGATGTGTAGTAGTATCTCAGAGTTGTCTTAATTAGCATTTCTCTGATCAATAGTGATTTGGAACACTCTTTCATATGAGTGGAAATAGTTTCAATTTCATCATCCGAAAATTTTCTGTTCATATTCATTGACATTTATCAATTGGAGAATGGCTTGATTTCTTAAAAAATATTAGAGTCAATTCTCTGTACATTTTGGAGATGAGGCCTTTATCAGAACCTTTAACTTTAAAAATGTTTTCCCAATTTGTTACTTCCCTTCTAATATTGTTTGCATTAATTTTGTTTGTACAAAAGCTTTTTAATTTAATGTAATCAAAATTTTCTATATTGTGACCAATAATGATCTCTACTTCTCCTTTGGTCACGAATTCCTTCCTCCTCCACAAGTCTGAAAGGTAAACTATACTATGTTCCTCTAATTTATTAATGATCTCGTTCTATATGCCTAAATCATGGACCCATTTTGATCTTATCTTAGTATGTGGTGTTAAGTGTGAGTCCATGCCTAGTTTCTGCCATACTAATTTCCAGTTTTTGTCAAATAATGAATTCTTATCCCAAAATTTGGGATCTTTTGGTTTGTCAAACACTAGATTGCTATTTTTATTCATTATCTTGTCCTGTGAAGCTAACCTATTCCACTAATCAACTAGTCTATTTCTTAGCTAATACCAAATAATTTTGGTAACTGCTGCTTTATAATATAGTTCTAGATCAGGTACAACTAGGCCACCTTCATTTGATTTTTTTTTTTCTTTAGTTCCCTTGAGATTCTCCACCTTTTGTTGTTCCATATGAATTCGGTTGTTATTTTTTCTAGGTCATTAAAATAGTTTCTTGGGAGTCTGATTGGTATAGCACTACATAAATAGTTTAATTTAGGGAGTATTGTCATCTTAATTATATTCATATGGCCTATCCAAGAGTACTTAATGTCTTTCCAATTATTTCAATCTGACTTTATTTTTGTGGTAAGCGTTTTGTAATTTTGCTCATATAATTCCTGATTTTCCTTTGATAGATATATTCCCAAATATTTTATACTATCGACTGTTATTTTGAATGGAATTTCTCTTTGTATTTCTTGCTGTTGTTTTGTGTTGGTAATGTATAAAAATGCTGAGGATTTATGTGGATTTATTTTGTATCCTGCAACTTTGCTAAAGTTCTAAATTATTTCTAATAGCTTTTTAGCAGGGTCTTTGGGATTCTCTAAGTATACCATCATATCATCTGCAAAGAGTGATAGTTTGATTTCCTGATTAGCTACTCTAATTCTTTTAATATCTTTCTTGGCTCTTATTGCCAAGGCTAGTGTTTCTAGTACAATATTGAATAGTAATGATGATAGTGCACAAACTTGTTTCACTCCTGATCTTATTGGGAAAGGTTCCAATTTATCGCCATTACATATGATGTGTACTGAGGGTTTTAAATATATGCTTCTCATTATTTTAAGGAATAGTCCATTTATTCCTATACTCTCAAGTGTTTTTAGTAGTTTTTAGTAGGAATGGATGTTGTATTTCATCAAATACTTTTTCTGCATCTATTGAGATGATCATATGGTTTTTGTTAATTTGGTTATTGATATAGTTGATTATGCTAATAGTTTTCCTAATATTGAACCAGCCCTGCATTCCTGGTACAAAACCCACTTGGTCATAATGTATTATCCTGGAGATGATTTTCTCTAGTTCTTTTGCTAATATTTTATTTAAGATTTTAGCATCAATATTTATTAGGGAGATTGGTCTATAATTTTCTTTCTCTGTTTTCAGCCTACCTGGTTTAGGTATCAGTACCATATTTGTGTCATAAAAGGAATTTGGTAGGACTCTTTCAATCCCTATTTTTCAAATAGTTTATATAGCATTGGAGTTAGTTGCTCTTTAAATATTTGGTAGAATTCATATTTAAATCCATCTGGTCCTGGGGATTTTTTTCTTAGGGTGTTGGTTAATAGCTTGTTGTATTTCTTTTTTCTGAAATGAGAGTATTGAATCTATTTACTTCCTCTGTTAATCTGGGCAAGCTATATTTTTGAACGTATTCTTCCATTTCATTTAAGTTATTGAATTTATTGGCATAAAGTTAAACAAAGTAGCTCCTAACTATTGTTCTAATTTCCTCTTCATTAGTGGTGAGTTCTCCCTTTTCATTTTTAAGACTAACAATTTGCATTTCCTCTTTCCTTTTTTTAATCAGATTTACTGAGTTTGTCTATTTTGTTGCTTTTTTCATAGAACCAAATCTTGAGTTTTATTTATTAATTCAAAAGTTTTTTTTTTTTTTTTTTTTTTACTTTCAATTTTATTTTTAGAATTTCAAGTTTTATATTTGTCTGGGCGGTTTTAATTTGTTCCTTTTCTAGCATTTTGAGTTTTATGCCCAATTCGTTGACCTTCTCCTTCTCTATTTTATACAAGTAGGCCTCTAGAGATACAAAACGTCCCCTTATTACTGCTTTGGCTGTATCTCACACATGTTGGTATAATGTCTCATTATTGTCATTTTCTTGGTGAAGTTATTAATTATGTCTATGATTTGCTGTTTTACCCAATCATTCTTTAGTATAAGATTATTTAGTTATCAATTATTTTTGGGTCTATTTTCCCTTGCTTTTTATTAAATGCAATTTTCATTGCATTGTGGTTTGAAAAGGATGCATTTGCTATTTCTGCCTTACTGCATTTGATTTTGAGGTTTTTATGTTTTAGTATTTGATCAGTTTTTATATAGGTTCCATGAACTGCTGAGAAGAAAGTGTATTCCTTTCTTTCTCCATTTAGCTTTCGCCAAAGATCTATCATATCCACTTTTCTAGTATTCTATTTACCTCTTTGACTTCTTTCTTATTTATTTTGTGGTTTGATTTATCTAATTCTGAGAGTGCAAGGTTGAGATCTCCCACTATTATAGTTTTGCTATCTATTTCTTCTTGCAGCTTTCTTAATTTCTCTTTTAAGAATTTAGATGCTGCACCACTTGGTGGGTATATGTTTAATATTGATACTGCTTCATTATCTATGCTATCCTTTAGCAGGATATAATGCTCTTCCTTATCTCTTTTAATTAGATCAAATTTTGTTTTTGCTTGATCTGAGATGAGGATGGCTACACCTGCTTTTTTGGATTCTCCTGAACCCTAGTAGATTTTGCTCCACCCTTTTACTTTCAGGTGTTTTTTCCTGTAAACAACATATAGTAGGATTCTGACTTTTAATCCAGTCTGCTAACTGCTTCCTCTTTATGAGGGAGTTTACCCCATTCACATTTATGGTTAGAATGTCTAATTCTATATTGCTTGCCATCCTGTTAAACCTTGGCTATGCTTTTCTCTTTTCCTTCCCTCTTACCCCCCCTACCCAGTATTAAACTTGTGAACACCACTTGCTTTTCACAGCCCTCCCTTTTTTATTATCTCTCTCTCACCTTTCTCTATCTCAGTTTCAGCCAGGAATACAGCTCTTGGAAAAGTGTCCACAAAAATAACCATATTATTGAACCAAGGGATGATTTATTTTATTGTAAACAGGGTTGAATCTCCCTCAATTCAAAGTTCACTAATATCTTCTAAAGAGTAGCACCCTCAGGTTATTTTTACCTTCTTTCTAAATCTGATCTTTTTTGTGCAACAAAATAACTGTAAATAAATAAATAAATAAATAATATATATATATATATATATATATATATATATATATATATATATATATATATATATATATATATTGTATTTAATATATACGTTAATATATTTAACATCTATGGTTCTACTTGCCATCTAGGGGGGGGTGGAGGGAAGGAGGGGAAAAGTCGAAACAAAAGTTTTTGCAAGGGTCAGTGTTGAAAATTTACATATATATATGTGTGTGTGTGTGTGTGTGTGTGTGTGTGTGTGTGTATGTGTGTGTGCTGTGTAGTGTGAGTGTTTTTGTATATAAAAGGTATAATAAAATAAAAAAAGAAGTAGCACCCTCAGTGTCCCTCATGTTTGTCAGAAGAACTTGAAATACAAAAAGAATGGTATTTTATTATGTACCTAGTAGGTCCATAATCAGACATGGTTCTGAGAAAACAAAGGTAACAATGAAAATGTTTTTATCCTCTGGCAGTTATAAAGGTGGGAATACAGGTGTGTAATTGTTTATCATGATAAAGAGTAAGCTATAGGCAATGAAGAAGAAATATTTCTACATATTTAATGAAATTAGAAATATTAGAAAGACTTTTAAAATATTTTTCCCAAATCATCAAGGGTTTACATATAAAGAGCTAATTGGATATCAGAAATTACTTTCTCTAAATTCCTTATCTTAAATCAAATAAAATAAGTCCAAACAAAGTTGTCACTTATTTAAGATCACACAAGAGTAACCATAAAAAGTGAGATTTGGAGGATGGCCCTCCACTATAATGGCCATTGGTCTTCCTATTGCACAAGGTTCCCAGTTTTTTTTCTCTCATCTCTTCACTTCCTCTCCTTCTCTGTGTCAGCTTTCATCCTTCTCCCTCATAGTTGGGAGTTCCACATTGCCTCTTTCAAATGTAAATCTATCTATGTTTAGGAGAAATAATCTAATTTAATCCTAGAAGTAGAATTATGATTACTAAAATTGTTACTTAATTAGAGCGATTGTTGTCATAATAATCCGATGAAATTAAAATTTTCTAAAAGGCTTGTGCTTAGAAACATATAAAAAAATGCTCCCTTAATTTGAGCAAAATTCAGTTTTAATTTTGTGGAATTAAGTGGGACAAATGTCTTATAGTTTATTGCTTAAACATTCCCAATATTTTCCCAAACGAGGAAATCTTTTCTATTACCTTTGACATATAATCTTTTAGCCTCTACGTGAATATCTTCAATTCAAAAGATGGCATGAGATTATTAATATCCCTATTTAATTTCACATAGGAAGAAATTAAAACCAGAGAGGATTCTATCTGAAAACAATTCCATGTTTCTCACTTATCTAAATGTTATCTGTTAAATTTATTTGACACCATTTGTAAGCCATGCATCAGTTGAAAACAGACAAAGTTCAATGTCAGGAATACATCAACAATAATGTATGTATGTATAGCTTATTCCTTTTACCCACTCTTGGTGCCTTTGAAAATTTCTGAATTTGAATCAATTCTATGAATCAGTATACTTAGTAGTAACCAAGGCAACCCATAAAGACTTGGAAAATACACATATTTTCATTTTAAAATAATACAAGGCACCAACTGGATCTGCAGCAAGTTTCAAGGGCCAGGCTCACAGTTATCATCAAAGAATATTTGTAAAATAGTTTGTGTTGTCTACCATACATGCAACATTATCTTCAGACAATTCTGGTCTCCAGAAATCAAAGAATCATAAAATTTGAGAGATGGAAAAACCCTCAGTAGCAATATGGTTCCACTTGTATTCTCTAAATTATTTCCTCTAATAAACCACCTAATGAGCATTCATCCACACATGACTTGAATTTCTCAGTTATAGAAGAAAATAATGCTCAGGATAGCTTATTGAAATTTTTGTCATCTTTAATTTTGAGGAAATGTTTTTGTTTGCTTGTTTATTTCCATACCTAAAGCCTAAATCTGTCTCATTTAAACTGAGTTATTGCTACTAGTGCTGCCCACTGAAGTTACAAACACACACACACACACACACACACACACACACACACACACACACACACACACACAAACACACACACTTAAAATCATCAGTCCAAGATTGCTCTTGGAGAATAACATAAACTAATATTTTAAAGATGAATTCAGTTAGAAATCTCAAAAATAAAATTTTTCTGACACTAAAGGAAGAACTTTCAAAGAGAAGACAAGATTTCTTTAAAAGTTCAATGTGGATATATAGCATATAGGGAAATCACAAACTATCATATTGATGATCTCTCTCTGTCTCTACATATGAAAATATATAAAAATGTGTATATGTATATATATATATATATATATATACACATATGATACATCAATCATATGTATCAAGACAGAGAGACAGACAGAAAGAAAGAGACAGAGGCATAGATAGAAAAGAGAGGGAGAGAGATGGAGGCAGAGAATATTATACAGAAAGCTCATTCTCTATATGATTATATAGCTTTTAAGATTATATGTCTAGGGGATAGCTAGGTGGCACAGTGAATAGAATGCCAGCTCTGAAGACAGGAGGATCTAAGTTGAGCAAGTCACTTAGCCCCAACTGACTCAGGGAAAAAAAAAAAAAAAAAAGATTATATATCTAGAACAGAAAGGTCCCTCAGAAACTTTTTTTTTTAATATTTTAGTGGGACAAATATCTATTAGGCTATTGTCACAAAGGAAATTGTCATAAAGTTAAGTTGCCAATATCTTTTATGTCAGAAATGGAATAAAAACTCAGGGTCTCTGATTGTAGAATGTACACAAACACATGTGTATATATGTATGTGTCTGTGGGCGCATAAACACATATTTATATGCGTATAAATATTCACATACATACGTATGCATACATATATGCATATATGTATACAGACATATATGCATTCACAATACAAAATAAATCTAAAATATGAGTATATAATAAGTAAATATATTTGTATTTGTAAGAGAAAATATATTATCTCTAGTGAGTAAATATGCATGTTAAATTCTATTTATATATGTGTAATATGTAGATGTAGATGTATCTGTATTTGTAAAAAATAGAGGGATGCTTCTTTAAGAATGATGGCAGTAAAAGTGTTTGTGGCAGCTCTTTTTGTTGTAGCTAGAAACTGGAAGTTGAATGGATATCCATCAATTGGAGAATGGTTGGGTAATTTATGGTATATGAAGGTTATGGAATATTATTGCTCTGTAAGAAATGACCAGCAGGAGGATTACAGAGAGGCTTGGAGAGACTTAAATCAACTGTTGCTGAGTGAAATGAGCAGAACCAGAAGATCACTATACACTTCAACAACAATACTGTATGAGGATGTATTCTGATGGAAGTGGAAATCTTCAACATAAAGAAGATCCAACTCACTTCCAGTTGATCAATGATGGACAGAGATAGCTACACCCAGAGAAGGAACACTGGGAAGTGAATGTAAATTGTTAGCACTACTGTCTATCTACCCAGGTTACTTATACCTTCGGAAGCTAATAATTAATGTGCAACAAGAAAATGGTATTTACACACATATATTGTATCTAGGTTATATTGTAACACATGTAAAATGTATGGGATTACCTGTCATCGGGGGGAGGGAGTGGAGGGAGGGAGGGGATAATTTGGAAAAATGAATTAAAAAAAAAAAAGAATGATGGCAGTAAAATGTTTGTGGCAGCCCTTTTCATAGTGGCTAGAAGCTGGAAAATGATATGGATGTCCATCAATTGGAGAATGGTTGGGTAAATTATTGTATATGAATGTTATGGAATATTATCATTCTGTAAGAAATGACCAACAGGAGGAATACAGAGAGGCTTGGAGAGATTTACATCAACTGATGCTGAGTGAAACGAGCAGTACTAGGGGATCATTATACACTTCAACAATGATACTGTATGAGGATGTATTCTGATGGAAGTGGATATCTTCAACATAGAAAAGAGCTAATCAAATTCCAATTGATCAACGATGGACAAAATCAGCTACATCAAGAAAAGGAACACTGGGAAATGAGTGTAAACTGTGAGCATTGTTTTTTTGTTTGTTTGTTTGTTTGTTTTTCTTTTTGTTTTGTTTCTCTTCCCATATTATTTTTACCTTGTGAATACAATCCTTCCTTTGCAACAACAACAACAACAAAATTTGGTTCTGCACATATATATTGTACCTAGGATATACTATAAGACATTTAATATGTATGGGAATGCCCACCATCCATGGGAGGGGGTGGAAGGAAGGAGGGGAAAAACTCGGAACACAAGGGAGTACAAGGGATAATGTTGTAAAAAAAATTACCTATGCATATGTACTGCTAAAGATAATGTTACAATAATAAAAATTAATTTAAAAAATGCTTAATAAAAATTAAAAAATTTTAAAAATTGAATTAAAAAAAAGAATGATGGCAGAAATTCTAAAATGAAGAACAAAATGAAGTTTAAGAAGACCAAGGACAATAAAACTCATTTTAGAACTGTTTTTGAAAAAAGAGCAGGTTCAAACAAAAGGTATAACAATAATAAATTACAACAGGTGGAAAACAGTGATGCCCATTTCTTACTTTCCTTCTGCTGTCTTCCTGTGCCTTTTTCCCTGGAAATATGTGCACTTTTATAATTGCCAAAGAGAAACTGATAAATTTGGATATAAGAATATGTTTTCCTTAATTGAATTCAATTTTCCTGGCTCAAATGAATCACTTTCTCTAATACAACAATAAAAAAGTATGATGAAACCATTGTCAGTGATATTTTAAAAGTCATAAAGAATGGTAGAGGTACCTCAGGAATATAGAAAAGCAAATATATTCTTAATTTTCAAAAAAGGGAAGATCATGTTCAGTCATTTGATAAGCATTTATTAATCACAAGTTATATGAGTGAAACCAAAGAGGAATCATGTGGTTTTATGGCAACTTTATATATCTATATCAACATGTTTTCATGATATGAATGAACATGACATTAAAAAAAAAAAAAGTATCCAGGTCTTGGAGTTAAAAAAAAAAAAAAAGAAAAAAGAAAAGAAAAAAAAAAAAAAACCCTTTCAGAAGACAAATAAAAACAATTGCTTATTCACTGTATCACAGAGTTAGAATACATGTTGTATATTGATGGCATAGAGTATTGAACTGAATCAAATAAGATGAAATTAAGTAAAACTTTTATATGGTGGGGGGGTGAACCCAAGATGGTGGAGAGTACGCATGTATCTTTCTGAGCTCTCCTTTACCCTCAAACCATTTTTAATGAAATTCAGCCTTGGAAATAGTGCTTGACTGTCAAAACCCATAGATATTGGGAATACAGCACATTACCAACAGAACATAATCCCGAAAGTCACCATAAAAGGTCTGTTTTTGCTGTCACATGGGGACAGAATGCGGTTAGTTCAGGCAAAGACATAGGCAGGTAGACAGTGAGAGAACAGGAAACAGCTCATGCTGAGCAGGCCAGAGGGAGTTGTGGTGTGTTCTTCACAGGCTGAAAATTTGCAGGGAGAATTTTACCACAGTGTTGGCTACTCTGCTCTAGCAGCACGCAGTAGATCAGCAGAGAAGTTAGAAACACAGAGGGTAAAGCCTATAAGCCCAAAATATTAGAATCTCTCTGGACCTGACCACCTAGGACCAGGAGGGACTCAACACAATCTCAAGCCAAAGCCAATCCCAGCACAAAAGCCAATCTCAGTACAGCCATTGATGTCCCACGACTGCATCACTGCTACTTCCTGTTATCTGTTGAGGAAGCTAGGTAACCTCGCATTGCTTCCAAAGCAAACTACAAATTGTTTTTTGTTGTTGTTGTTGTTGTTGTTGTTGTTGTTTTTGCTGTTGTTGTTATTATTTTTGTTGTTTAATTGAATAAAAAGACAAAGCAGGATCTAGATATAGATAGCTTCTATGCTAAGAGAGAACAGACATCAAACCCTAAAAGCAGATTGTCTCCAGATGAACTCCCAAATGTTGATATTACCTGGTCCCCATCACACAAGGCTTTCATAGAAGAAATTTTTTAAAAGATCTTAAAAGAATGCTAGAAGAAAAATGGGGAAATGAAAGGGAAGCTTTGCAAGAGGATCTGAATAAGGCATGTAACACATTAAAAGATAGAGAGCATAAAGAAATCAACTCCCTGAAAACCAGAATTAGTGAACTGGAAAAATAAAATAACTCCTTAAAAATAAAATAGGCAAAATGGAAAAAAAAACACCATAGAACAAAATAACTCATTAAAATCTCTACTGGAAAATTACAAAAAGAAATTTTTAAAAATGGAGAAAATAATTCATTAAAAATCAGAATTGAACAAATGGAAATGGATGACTTGAGAAGACACTAAGAATCAGTCAAGTAAAACCAAAAAAATGAAAAATCAGGGGAAAAAAAGTTAAATATCTATTTGGGAAATCAACAGACTGGAAAACAAATCTAGGAGAGATAATCTAAAAATTACTGGACTCCCTGAAAGCCATGATGAAAAAAAGAGCATAGACACTATTTTTTTCAGGAAATCATCAAAGAAAACTACAGATGTTATAGCAAGAGAAGGAAAAATAGACATTCAAAGAATTCACAATCAAAACTCCAAACAATATTGTGGCTAAATTCTAAAACTATCAGAGCAAGGAAAAAAATATTACCAGTAGCCAGAAAAAAAATATATATATTATAATAGGGAGATGTCAAACTTACACTCTCATAACTAGATAAATCAAATCATGAAATAAATAAGAAAGAAATTAAAGAGGTAAATAGAACACTAAAAATTTTAGATATGAAACATCTTTAGAGAAAATAAATGGAGACAGAAAGGAATACATTTTCTTTTCGGCAGTTAATGAAACCTATACAAAAAATGACCATATAATAAGACATAAATACTTCAAATTCAAATGCAAACAGGCAGAAATAGAAAATGCATCCTTTGCAGATGATTCAAAAAAATTACATTAAATAAAAAGCCAGGGGAAAAGAGACCAAAAAGAAATTGGAAACTAAATAATCTCATTCTAAAAAATGATTGTGTGAAACAGCAAATCATTGACACAATTAATAATTTAACCCAAGAATATGACAATAATGAGAGGACATTAAAAACTGTGTGGGATGCAGCCAAAGCAGTAATAAGGGGAAATTTTATATCTTTAGAGGAATACTTCCATAAAATAGAGTAAGAGAAAATCAATGAATTAGGCTTGCAATTAAAAAAGGTAGAAAAAAAACAAATTAAAATCCACCAATCAAACACTAAACTTGAAATAATAAAAATAAAAGGAGCGATTAACAAAATTGAAAGTAAAAAAAAATAATAATAATTAATAAATGAAAGTAAGAGTTGGTTGTATGAGAAAAACCCAATAAAATAGATAAAGTCTTCGTAAATTTGATTAGAAAAAATTTGATTAGAAGAAAATAAAATTGTTAGTTTTAAAAATGAAAAGGGAGAAATTTCTACTAATGAAGAAGAAATTAGAGCAATAATTAGGAGTCACTTTGTCCAAATTTATGCCAATAAATTTGATAACTTAAATGAAATGAAAGAACACCTTCAAAAATGTAGGTTGCTCAGATTAACAGAGGAAGACATAAAATTGGTTGAATTGTCCCATTTTAGAAAAAAGAAATAGAACAAGCTATTAATCAACCCCCTAAGAAAATATTGCCAAAAACAGATGGATTTACATATGCATTCTACCAAACATTTAAAAACAAAACAAAACAAAACAAAACAAAAACAAAAAACAAAAAAAAAAATTAACTCCAGTGCTATATAAACTATTTGAAAAAAATAGAGTTTGAAGTAGTTTTAGCAAATTCCTTTTATGACACAGGCATGTTACTGACACCTAAACCAGGCAGGTTGAAAACAGAGAAAAAAAAATATAGACGAATCTCCCTAATGAATATTGATGCAAAAATCTTAAATAAAACATTAGCAAAAAATTATATTAAATTATCCCCAGAATAAAATCAGAATTTATAGGATTTATACCAGGAATGTGGGGCTGGTTCAATATTAGGAAAACTATAAGTATAATTGACCATATAAATAACCAAATTAACAAAAACATATATCATTTCAATAGATACAGAAAAAGCACTTGATAAAATCCAACATTCATTCCTATTAAAAACACTTGAGAGTATAGGAATAAATGGACTTTTGCTTAAAATAATCAATAGCATTTATTTAAAACCATCAGTAAGCATCATATGTAATGGGGATAAACTGGAACCATGCCCAGTAAAAGAAACAAGGTTGCCACTATCACCATTACTATTCAATATTCTATTAGAAATGATAGTTTCAGTAGTAACAGTTGAGAAAGATATTAAAGGCATTAGAGGAGGTAATGAGGAAACAAATTATCACTTTTTGCAAATAAAAATGATGGTATACTTAGAGAACCACCAAAATTTTACTAAAAAGTTAATAGAAGTAATCTACACTTTTAACAAAGTTGGAGGATACAAAATCAAATCACATAAGTCATCAACATTCTTATCAATGACTAATAAAATCCAACAGTTAGAATTACATAAAGAATTTCCATTTAGAGTAATTGCCAATAGTATAAAATATTTTGGAATTTACCTGCCAAGGGAAAATCAGGAAGTATAATAGCAAAACTACAAAACACTTTCAACACAAATAAAGTCAGATCTAACCAACTGGAAAAATATTAAGTGTTCTTGGATAGGTCGAGAAAATACAATAAAGATGATAATACTAACTAAATGAATATATTTATTTAGTGCTCTACCAATCAGACTCCCAAAGACTATTTTAATGACAAAGAAAAAAATAACAAAATTTATCTGGAAAAACAAATGGTCAAGAATTTCAAAGGAAATAATGAAAAAAAAAATCAAATGAAGGTGGCCTAGACGTACCACATTTAAAACTATATTATAAAGCAGAGATTACCAAAACCATTTGGTATTAGCTAAGAAATAGACTAGAAATAGATGATCAGTGGAATAGGCTAGGTTCAAAGGACAAAATAGTCAATAACTTTAATAATCTAGTGTTTGACAAAACCAAAGACCTCAGCTTTTAAGAATTCACTATTTTGGGTGGAGCCAAGATGGCGGAGAAGATTCACGCCACTGTGTAAGCTCCTTTCTTCCCTCACAACCAACTAGATTTAATCAGCCTCAGAAATAGCGTTGGACTGATAGAATCCACAAATACTGGAAGCACGACTTACCAGCTGAAGAGAATCTGGAGGTTCAGCAGGAAAGGTCAGCCCCCAAGGGAGGAAGAAGAGAGCCAGCGCAGATGGTGGGGTAGTGGCATACTGCACCAGTCGCACTGGGGAAGGCTCTGGGATCAGAGAATCCACTGACATAAAAGAATCTGGCACAGGCTGTTAGCTGTTCTCTGCTTATAAAACAGCAGTTCAGAGGAGAAATATAAGCCACTTTAAAATTTAAAACTAGATTGGATCTTCCCAAATCCCAGGGGTGATTCAGCAGATCTCCACACCGGGGGTGTGGCCACATAGGCAATCCAGGCTTTTACCTCAGGATAGTTAAGAGATTGAAGAGTGGGCAGGGCATAACTCATAGTGCCTGGCTCTGCTGGAGGAGGTGGAACCCTACAATATGTTGTTTACAGGAAACACACTTAAAGCAGGGAGATACATATAGAGTAAAGGTAAAAGGTTGGAGCAGAATCTATTATGCTTCAGGTAAAGCCAAAAAAGCAGTGGTAGCTATCCTTATCTCAGATCAAGCAAAAGCAGAAGTTGATCTAATTAAAAGAGATAAGGAAGGAAACTATATCCTGCTGCAAGGTAGCATAAATAATGAAGCCATATCGATACTAAATATAAATGCACCTAGTGGTATAGCATCTAACTTCCTAAAGGAAAAGTTAAGAGAGTTGCAAGAAGAAATAGACAGTAAAACTATAATAGTGGGAGATCTCAACCTTGCACTCTCAGATTTAGACAAATCAAACCACAAAGCAAACAAGAAAGAAATTAAAAAAGTAAATAGAACATTAGAAAAACTAGGTATGATAACCCTTTGGAGAAAACTGAATGGCAATAGAAAGGAATATACTTTCTTCTCAGCATTTCATGGATCCTGTACAAAAATTGACCATATATTAGGACATAAAAATCTCAAAATTAAATGTAGGAAGGCAGAAATAATAAATGCCTTCTTCTCAGATCACAATGCAATAAAAGCTACATTCAGTAAGAAGTTAGGGGTAAATAGCCCAAAAAGTACTTGGAAACTGAATAATCTCATCTTAAAGAATGACTGGGTGAAAGAGCAAATTATAGAAACAATTAACAATTTCACCCAAGATAATGACAATGATGAGACATCATACCAAAATCTTTGGGATGCAGCTAAAGCAGTAATAAGGGGAAATTTTATATCTTTAGAGGCTTATTTGAAGAAAATAGAGAAAGAGAAGATTAACGAATTGGGCTTGCAACTTAAAAAGCTAGAAAAAGACCAAATTAAAAACCCCCAACCAAAAATTAAACTTGAAATACAAAAATTGAAAGGAGAAATCAATAATATTGAAAGTAAAAAAAATATTGAATTAATAAATAAAACCAAGAGTTGGTTTTATGAAAAAGCCAATAAAATAGATAAACCTTGGGTAAATCTGATCAGAAAAAAGAAAGAGGAAAATCAAATTGTTACTCTTACAAATGAAAAGGGGGATCTTTCCACCAATGAAGAGGAAATTAGAGAAATAATAAGGAGTTACTTTGCCCAACTTTATGCCAAT
The DNA here is from genome assembly GCF_048593235.1 of Sminthopsis crassicaudata. Lineage (NCBI taxonomy): Eukaryota > Metazoa > Chordata > Mammalia > Dasyuromorphia > Dasyuridae > Sminthopsis > Sminthopsis crassicaudata. The sequence goes on along the minus strand of NC_133618.1, from coordinate 212,566,700 downwards.
AAATTTGATAACTTAAGTGAAATGGATGACTTCCTCCAAAAATATAGGCTCCCTAGATTAACAGAGGAGGAAATTAATTGCTTAAATAGTCCCATTTCCGAAAAAGAAATAGAACAAGCTATTAATCAACTCCCCAGGAAAAAATCCCGTGGACCAGATTGATTTACATGTTAATTCTACCAAACATTTAAAGAACAATTAGCCCCAATGCTATATAAACTATTTGAAAAAAGATGGAATGAAGGAGTCCTACCAAACTCCTTTTATGACACAGACTGATACCTACTGATACCTAAACCAGGTCAATAGAAAACTGAGAAAGAAAATTATAGACCAATTTCCTTAATGAATATTGATGCTAAAATCTTAAATAAGATATTAGCAAAAAGACTTCAGAAAATCATCCCCAGGATAATATACTAAGATCAAGTAGGATTTATACCAGGAATGCAGGGCTGGTTTAATATTAGGAAAACTACTGATCAGAGAAATGCAAATTAAGACAACTCTGAGATACCACTACACATCTGTCAGATTGGCTAAGATGACAGGAACAAATAATGATGAATGTTGGAGGGGATGTGGGAAAACTGGGACACTGATACATTGTTGGTGAAGTTGTGAAAGAATCCAGGCATTCTGGAGAGCAATTTGGAATTATGCCCAAAAAGTTGTCAAACTGTGCATACCCTTTGACCCAGCATTGCTGTTATTGGGATTATATCCCAAAGAAATACTAAAGAGGGGAAAGGGACCTGTATGTGCCAAAAAGTTTGTGGCAGCTCTTTTTGTTGTAGCTAGAAACTGGAAGTTGAATGGATGTCCATCAATTGCAGAATGGTTGGGTAAATTGTGGTATATGAAGGTTATGGAATATTATTGCTCTGTAAGAAATGACCAGCAGGATGAATACAAAGAGGCTAGGAGAGATTTACATGAATTGATGCTGACTGAAATAAGGAGAACCAGCTGATCATTATACACTTCAACAACAATACTGTATGAGGATATATTCTGATGATAATGGTTATCTTTGACAAAGAGAAGATCTAATTCACTTCCAATTGATCAATGATTGACAGAATCAGCTACACCCAGAGAAGGAACACTGGGAAATGAATGTGGACTACTTGCATTTCTGTTTTCCTTCCCACATTATTTTTACCTTCTGATTCCAATTTTGTTTTCTTATGCAATAAGATAACTGTATGGATCTGCACCCATATATTGTATTTAGGATGTACTTTACCATGTTTAACATGTATAAGACTGCGTGCCATGTAGGGGAGGAGGTGGAGGGAGAGAAAGGAAAAGTTATAACAGAAGTGAGTTCAAGGAACAATGTTGTAAAAATCCCCAATGTATATGTTCTGTCAATTAAAAAGGTATAATTAAAAAAAAAAGAAAATAAAAGAGACTACCCTCACCAGAGATTGCAGCAAAGGAAAAAAAGCAGAGTGTTTTCAAAGTATTTAAAGATACAGAATAGAGGAGAAGTAACTTACCATGAATTGTTTCTGTTCTCTCAATAAAGTGTGAAGTGAGCACTTCCCAAAAAAAAAAAAAAAAAAAAAAAAAATGATTGGTGAAAAAAATCACACAATTCATTTCACCCAAGAGAATGACAATAAGGATACACCATACCAAAATATGTGGGATGTAGCCAAGGTGGTAAGAAGGGGAAATATGATATCTCTAGAGACTTACTTGCATAAAATAGAGTAAGAGAAAATCAATGAATTAGGCTTGCAACTAAAAAAAGCTAAAAAAAGAGAAACATTAAAACTCTCAATCAAACAGTAAATTTGAAATTCTAAAATTAAAAGGACTGATAACTAAAATTGAAATTGAAAAAAAATATTGAATTAATAAATAAAACTAATGGTTGTATGAAAAAAAAAAAAAACAAAATAGATAAACCCTTGGTGAATTTGATTAGATAAAGGAAGGAGGAAAATCAAATTGTTAGTCTTAAGAATGAAAAGGGAGAAATCTCCATCAATGAAGAGGAAATTAGAGCAATAATTAGGCAGAGCTTTGTGCCAATAAATTTGATAAATTTAATGAGTAGAAATAGAAATAGCAGAAAAATATAGGTTGCCCAGAGTAACAGAGGAAGAAGTAAATTCATTAAATAATTCCATTTTGGAAAAAGAAATAGAACAAGGTATTAATCAACTCCCTAAAAAAAATACGCAGGACCAGATGGATTTACATGTGAATTCTATTAACTATTGAAAGAACAATTAACTCCAATGCTATATAAACTATTTGAAAAAATAGGGAATGAAGGAATCCTACCAAATTCCTTTTATGATACAGACATGATACTGATACCTAAACCAGGTAGGTTGAAAACAGAGAAAGAAAATTATAGACAAATCTGCTTAATGAATATTGATGCAAAAAATCTTAAATAAAATCTTAGGAAAAAGACTACAGAAAATTAGCATTTATTTAAGACCATCAGTAAGCATCATATGTAATGGTGATAAACTGGAACCATTACCAGCAAAATCAGGAGTGAAACAAGATTGCCCACTTTCACCATTACTATTTAACATTGTATTGGAATCACTAGCTTTGGCAATAAGAGATGAAAAAGTGATTAAAGGAATTAGAGTAGGTAAAGAAAAAACAAAATTATTCCTCTTTGAAGATGATATGATGGTATACTTAGAGAACCCCAGAGATTCTACTAAAAAAAAATCCAACAGCAAGAGTTACAAAGAGAAATTCCATTTAAAATAACTAAAATATTTGGGAATCTATCTGCCAAGGGGAAGACAGGAATTATATGAGGAAAACTACAAAACACTTTCCACACAAATAAAGTCAGATCTAAACAATTGGAAATATATTAAGTGCTCTTGGATAGGTTGAGTGAATATAATAAAGATGACAATAGTACCCAAACTAATCTATTTTTTTAGTGCTATACTAATCAGACTTCAAAAAAACTATTTTAATGTCCTGGAAAAAATAACAACAAAATTCATCTGGAAAAACAAAGGTCAAGAATTTCAAGGGAACTAATGAAAAAAAAAAATCAAATGAAAATGGCCTAGCTGTACCTGATCCAAAACTATATGATAAAGCAGCAGTCACCAAAACCATTTGGTATTGGCTGAGAAATAGATTAGACGATAAGGAACAGGTGAGGTTCACAGGACAAAATAGTCAATAACTATAGCAGTCTAGTGTTTGACAAACCCAAAGTCCCTAGCCTTTGGGGAGAGAATTCATTATATGACAAATACTACTGAAAAATTGGAAATTAGTATGGTTGAAACTGGGCATTGACCAATACTCAACATCATACACCAAGATCAAAAAAGGTTCATGACCTAGACATAAAGAATGAGATTTTAAATACTGTAGAAAAATATAGGATAGTTTGCCTCCCAGACCTATGGAGGAGCAAGGGATTTATGACCAAAGAAGAACTAGAGAGCATTGTTGATTACAAAATAGAAAATTTTGATTATATCAATTTAAAAAGCTTTTGTGCAAACAAAATTAATGCAGACAAGATTAGAAGGGAAGCAATAAAATGGGGAAACATTTTTACAGTTATAGGTTATGATAAAGACCTCATTTTCAATATTTAGGGAGAATTGACTCTAATCCAAACAAATCGAACCATTATGGAATATTATTGCTCTGTAAGAAATGACCAGCAGGATGAATACAGAGAGGTTTGGAGAGACTTACATGAACTGATGCTGAGTGAAATGAGCAGAACCAGAAGATCACTATACACTTTAACAACAATCCTGTATGAAGATATATTCTGATGGAAGTGGATATCTTCAAAATAAAGAAGATCCAACTCACTTCCAGTTGATCAATGACGGACAGAAACAACTACACCCAGAGAAGGAACACTGGGAAGTGAATGTAAATTATTAGCACTACTGTCTATCTACCCAGGTTACTAATACTTAACGTACAACAAGAAAATTGTATTTACACACATATATTGTATCTAGGTTATACTATAACACATGTAAAATGTATGGGATTTCCTGTCATCTAGGGGAGGGAGTAGAGGGAAGGAGGAGAAATTTTGGAAAAATGAATATAAGTGATAATGTTATAAAAAATTTACTCATGCATATGTACTGTCAAAAAATTTGCAATTATAAAATTAATAAAATAAAAGAAATAAAACCATTATTCAATTAATAAATGTTCAAAGGATATGAACAGATAATTTTTTGGATGAAGAAATTAAAACTATTTCTATTCATATGAAAAGCTTTTCTAAATAATTTTTGATCAGAAAAATACAAATTAAGACAACTTTGAGATACCACAACATCCCTGTCATATTGGCTAAGATGACAGGAAAAGATAAAGATGAATAGTGTAGGGAGTGTTGGAAAACTGGGACACTAATGAATTGTTGATGAACTTGTTAATGGATCCAACCATTCTGGAGAACAATTTGCAAACATGCTCAAAAAGTTATCAAATTGTTCATATTCTTTGATTCAGCAGTGTTACTACTGGACTTATATCCCAAAAATATATTAAAGAAGGTAAAGGGACACCTATATGTGCAAAAATGTTTGTGGCAGCTTTTTTTAGTGGCTAGAAAGTGGAAATGGAATAGATGTCCATCAATTGGAGAATAGAAATAAAGATTTTGTATGAACAAAAGGTTTTGTATGAAGAAAACTAATGCAGACAGGATTAGAAGGGGAGCAATAAACTGGGAAAACATTAAAAAGGTCTGATTAAGGCCTCATTTCTAAAATGTATAGAGAACTGACTGAAATTTATAAAAATCAAGCCATTCTCTAAATGATTAATAGCCAAAGGATATGGACAGACAATTTTCAGATGAAGGAATTGGAATTATTTCTAGTCATATGAAAAATGCTCCAAATCACTCTTATTCAGAGAAATGCACATTAAGAAAACCCTGAGATAACACTATTCTCTTTTCAGATTGGCTAATTTGACAGGCAAAGGTCTTGACAGATATTGGATGAGACGTGGGAAAACTGGTTTACTGATACATTGTTGGTGGAACTGTGATTGAATACAACCATTCTTTTTAATTTTTTAATTTAATGTAATTTAATTTTAATAGATTTTTATTTACAATATATATGCATGGGTAATTTTTCAGCACTGACAGTCACAAATCTTTTGTTCCAACTGTTACTCCCTTTCCCCCCACCTCCTCCCCCAGATGGCAGGTTGACCAGTACATATTAAATATGTTAAAGTATAAGTTAATATATGTATACCTGTTCATACAGTTATTTTGCTGTACAAAAAAAAAAAATCAGACTTTGAAATAATGTATAATTAGCCTGTGAAGGAAATAAGAATGCAGGTGGATAAAAATAGAGGGATTCAGAATTCTATGTACTGGTTCATAGTCATTTCCCAGAGTTCTTTTGCTGGGTGTAGCTGAGTAAATTCATTACTTCTCTATTGGAACTTATTTGGTTCACCTCTTTGTTGAAGAGGGCCATGTCCATCAAAACTGATCATCACATAGTATTGTTGTTGAAGGAATACAATCATTCTTGAGAGCAATTTGTAATAATGCTCAAAATGTTATCCAACTGTGAATATCCTTTGACTTAGCAGTGTTACTGCTGTACTTATATCTCAATCATACCTTAAAGGATTGGAAAGGAAGCCACATATGCAAAAATATTTATGGCAGCCCTTTTTGTATACATATGTATGTGTATATATATATATATATATATATATATATATATATATATATATATATATATATATATATGTAGGATTATAAAGTAAAAACAAGAAAATCAATGTTTCACAGCATGAACATTGATCTCTTCATTCTCTCTGCCTTAAAGTTCTTATTCAGTTAGGAAAAAAAATTTTTCCTATCTAAAACTATCAGCAAGCATTATATGAAATGGGGATAAACCAGAAGCATAGAAGCATTTCTAATAACTTCAGGGATGAAGAAAAAGCTATTAATCAACTCCCCAGTAAAAAATCCCCAGGACCAGATGGATTTACATGTGAATTCTACCAAACATTTAAAGAACAATTAGCCCCAATATTATATAAACTATTAGGGGATAAAGAAATACTAAAGAAGAGAAAGGGACCTGTATGTGCCAAAATGTTTGTGGCAGCTCTTTTTGTTGTAGCTAGAAACTGGAAGTTGAATGGAAGCCCATCAATTGGAGAATGGTTGGGTAAATTATGGTATATGAAGGTTATGGAATACTATTGCTCTGTAAGAAATGACCAGCAGGAGGAATACAGAGAGGCTTGGAGAGACTTACATCAACTGATGCTGAGTGAAATGAATAGAACCAGAAGATCACTGTACACTTCAATGCTGTATGAAGATATAATCTGATGGAAGTGTATATTTTCAACATAAAGAAGATCCAACTCACTTCCAGTTGATCAATGATGGACAGAAATAACTACACCCAGAGAAGGAACAATGGGAAGTGAATGTAAATTGTTAGCACTACTGTCTATCTACCCAGGTTACTTATACCTTCGGAATCTAATACTTAATGTGCAACAAGAAAAAGGTATTTACACACATATATTGTATCTAGGTTTTATTGTAACACATGTAAAATGTATGGGATTGCCTGTCATCGGGGGGAGGGAATGGAGGGAGGGGGGATAATTTGGAAAAATGAATACAAGGGAAATATTATTTTAAAAAATTACTCATGCATATATATTGTGAAAAAAATTCTAAATAAAAATAAATAAATAATAAAAAAAAATTAAAAATGAAAAAATAGGGGATGAAAGAGTCCTACCAAACTCCTTTTATGACACAGACATGATACTGATACGTAAACCAGGTAGATTGAAAACTGAGAAACAAAACTATAGACCAATCTCCTTAATGAATATTGATGATAAAATCTTAAATAAGATATTAGCAAAAAGACTTCAGAAAATCATCCCCAGGCTAATACACTATGATCAAGTAGGATTTATACCAAGAATGAAAGGCTGGTTTAATATTAGGAAAACTATTAGTATAATTGACCATATTAATAATCAAATTAATAAGAACCATATGATCATCTCAATAGATGCAGAAAAAGCATTTGATAAAATCCAACATCCATTCCTACTAAAAACACTTGAGAGTATAGGAATAAATTGACTATTCCTTAGAATATTCAGGAGCATGTATTTAAGACCGTCACTAAGCATAATATGTAATGGAAATAAACTGGAATCTTTCCCAATAAGATCAGGAGTGAAACAAGGTGGCCCACTATCACCATTACTATTCAATATTGTATTAGAAATGCTAGCCTCGGCAATAACAGTCAAGAAAGAGATTAAAGGAATAAAAGTAGGAAATGAGAAAATCCAACTGTAACTCTTTGCAGATAATATGATGGTATATTTAGAGAACCCCAGAGATTGTAATAAAAACTTATTGGAAATAATTCACAACTTTAGCAAAGTTGCTGGATACAAAATAAATCCATATAAATCCTCAGCTTTTTTATACATCACCAACAAAATGCAACTGCAAGAGATACAAAGAGAAATTCAATTCAAAACAAATGTCGAGAGTATAAAATGTTTGGGACTCAATCTACCAAAGAAAAGTCAGGAATGATATGAACAAAATTACAAAACACTTTCCACAAAAATAAAGCCAGATTTGAATAATTGGAAAGACATTGCTCTTGGATAGGCCAAGCAAATATAATAAAGATGACAATACTCCCCAAACTAATCTTTTATTTAGTGCTATACCAATCAGACTCCCAAGAAACTATTTTAATGACCTAGAAAAAATAACAACAAAATTCATATGGAAGAATAAAAGGTCGAGAATTGCAAAGGAATTAATAAAAAAAAAAAAAGTCAGGTGAAGGTTGTCTAGGTGTACCTGATCTAAAGCTATATTATAAAGCAGCAGTCACCAAAACCACTTGGTATTGGCTAAGAAATAGACCAGGCGATCACAGGAACAGATTAGGTACACAGAAAAAAAAACAGGGTACAACTATAGCAATATCATGTTTGACAAACCCAAAGATACCAACATTTGGGATAAAAATTCATTATTTGAAAAAAAAAAAAAAACTGTTGGGAAAACTGGAAATTAGTATGGCAAAAATTAGATATGGACCCACACTTAACACCATATACCAAGATAAGATCAAAATGGGTCCATGATTTAGGCATAAAGAATGAGATCATAACTAGATTAGAGGAACAGAGGATAGTCTACCTCTCAGACCTGTGGAGGAGGAAGGAATTTATGACCAGAGGAGAACTAGAGACCATTATTGATAACAAAATAGAAGATTTTGATTACATCAAACTAAAAATTTCTGTACAAACAATACTAATGCAAACAAGATTAGAAGGGAAGTAACAAATTGGGAAAATATTTTTACAGTTAAAGGTTCTGAGAAAGGCCTCATTTCCAAAATATATAGAGAACTGACCCTAATTTATAAGAAACCAAACCATTCTCCAATTGATAAATGGTCAAAGGATATGAACAGACAATTTTCAGATGAGGAAATTGAAATTATTTCCACTCATATGAAAAAGTGTTCCAAATCACTACTGATCAGAAAAATGCAAATTAAGACAACTCTGAGATGCCACTAGACACCTGTTAGGTTGGCTAAAATGACAGGAACAAATAAATGAATGTTAGAGGGGATGTAGGAAAACAGGGACGCTAATGCATTGTTGGTGGAGTTGTGAAAGAATCCAGCCATTCTGGAGAGCAATTTTGAACTATGCCCAAAAAGTTATCAAACTGTGCATACCCTTTGATCCAGCAGTGCTACTACTGGCCCTTTATCCCAAAGAAATATTAAAGATTAGAAAGGGACCTGTATGTGCCAAAATGTTTGTGGCAGCTCTTTTTGTAGTGGCTAGAAACTGGAAAATGAATGGATGTCCATCAATTGGAGAATGGTTGGGTAAATTATGGTATATGAATGTTATGGAATATTATTGTTCTGTAAGAAATGACCAGCAGGATGAATACAGAGAAGTTTGGAGAGACTTACCTGAACTGATGCTGAGTGAAATGAGCAGAACCAGAAGATCACTATACATTTTAACAACAATACTGTATGAAGATATATTTTCATGGAAGTGGATATCTTCAACATAAAAAATACAACTCACTTCCAGTTGATCAATGATGGACAGAAACAGCTACACCCATGTATCGAGCTGTCGTCTCTAGAAGCTGCCGGATCGCTCTCTGGGAAGAGATCTGCTGTGTCTACTCAAATCTCTGCAACAGATTCTTCTTCCTGTAACGAACCGTTGTCTCCAGGCAGTTGCTGTTAACTCTTTTCCAAAGAAGTGACTTCCCTTCCTGCAGAGAGCCCCGTCAAGCCTGATGCAATTCAGAGTCTTCTCTTCTTCCTGGAGTGCTGTCCTCTTTATCCTCCCAGAGAATGGGCGTGGGATAATGCAAGGGCTTCTGGGAAGAACCACTTCAGCCAATGGGCTTGCTCCTTCTATCAAGTCAACCTGAGTTCTCACCTTGTAATTGTCCAACCTGAATTCTCACCTTGTCACTATCCAGACAACCCGAGTTCTCACTTAGTAATCCTAACATCTCCCCCTTTCTTTTGATTTAGAACATAGGACAGTCATGACCTTGAAACATAAATCCATCAATATGGGAAGTATTACAGATAATTACATAAATGACCTTGAAACATAAATCCATCAATATGGGAAGTATTACAGATAATTACATAAATTACATAAGCACATAGTAACATAGTAACGTAACACATGCTAGAAGTATATAACATAATCATAAATTGAAAATTTATAAATGTCCATAAGTCCATTGTCTATTAGTCTCATCTTGTGTGAGGAAGTCCAATGATTCCTGCTGGTTTTAAAGTTCTTTAACAGTCTTCTTATTATCCATGCTCTTTCAGTGTCAGATGTTTCTTAGATCTTCTCCTTTATTTTGAGGTCTTTCTCTTTTTCTGTCTCTCTCTGATGGACAAGGCGAATATGACTTGTTGGCACCCATCTGATTCCTTCTCCTGCTGAAGAAATACAAGCAAACCCTCTCCCCCAGGCAGTTAACCTGTCTGGTCCCTTCCATTCACCACTTTCTGGATCTCTCCACATCACCTGGCGATTATCTAAGGACAGTGGAGCTGCTCGCACTGGACACTGCCCTTCTGGTGGGTTATAAAACCTGTCTGCCGGAGCCAGTGCATCTTTGTCAAAAATTAGAAAATTAATGGTATAGAGAACTAAATTTAGAAGTTCTCTAGGGTTACCTGTGGCTCCCCCTTTCTTTTGTTTTTGGAGGAGTGTCTTAATATCTCTGTTTCTTCTCTCTACTATTGCCTGCCCTTGAGGATTAAAGGGTATGCCCGTGGTATGTAAAATCTTATACTGTGCACAAAAGTGTGTAAAATGTTTGGACGTATATGCAGGTCCATTGTCTGTTTTTATTGCTTGTGGCACACCCACAATTGCAAAAGCTTGTATAAGGAATTCAGTGACCACTCGGGCTGTCTCTTTTGCTGCTGGCATTGCAAATGTGAATCCTGAAAAGGTGTCTACCACTACATGGATAAAAGATAGACGACCAAAAGATTTATAATGGGTCACATCCATTTGCCAGATTTCATTGGGTCTCAAACCACGAGGATTCTTCCCTGGAGGGAGTGTAGGAGCATGGAAAGGAAGACAAGCTGTACAGCTTTTTACTATGCTCCTAGCTTCCTCTCTTGTGATTCCAAATTGTAAATGTAAAGCTCGAGCAGCCTGATGATATTTAGAATGAGATTCTTGTGCTTCCTGAAATAAAGGACTACTGGCTAACATGGTTAGAAGGCTATCTGCCTTTGAATTTCCATCAAAAATGGGACCTGGAAGTCCACTATGTGAGTGGACATGCAAGATATAAATCTTGCCTGGATGTTTTCTCACTTGCTCTTGAAGTTCCTTAAAGAGCTGATAAATATTGGAGGCTGCAAATTTTATTTGGGCTGTGGCAATTCTTTGTACTACACCTACTGAATAGGCTGAATCAGTAATTATATTTACGTCTCCTGGGTAATAAGTGAGAGCTAGCATGATAGCAAATAATTCATTCTGTTGAGTGGATTGAAAAGGAGTCCTGATTACTCTCTTTATGGTTAAATCATGAGAGTATATGGCACAAATATTTTCTTTGGAGGCATCTGTAAAGATTGTTGGTCCTTTAAGAGGAACCTTAGAAACCTTTTCTTCAAAAATCCATCGCCAATTATGTAGTAGCCGGGTAATCTTTAATGGAGATCCATGTGCAAAATTTGGAGCGGTGGCCAATAAAATTTGCCATTCTGGGATGGTCTCACAGCATACATTAATTTGTGCGTTAGTATAGAATGTGTATATTTTTTCAGGACTTATTCCAGATAATTGTGTTACTCTCTTAATAGCCTTTAATAAAATCCTAGCCACAAGCACTGGGTAAGGTGTAAGGCTTTGTTCTGGTTGTGCTGGGAGGTTCACCCACTCAATCACTCTGTCTCCTTGATGAAGGACTGCTGTGGGTGCCTCTTTTGTAGCAAAAACTGATATTTCCAAGGGTTTTTGAGTGACTCTTTCAACCACATTGATAAAGCCAGTTCAACTTCTCTCAAAGCCTTTTGTGCTTCTTTTGTAAGGTGGCGTGGTGAATTTAAAGCACTGTCTCCCCTTAAAATGTCATATAGAGGTTGTAGTTGATTGGTAGTTAAGCCTAACACTGGACGCATCCATTGGATATCTCCTATTAATTTTTGAAAGTCATTTAAGGTGTTCAATTTCTCTGTTCTTAAAGAAAGCTTTTGTACTGTGAGTGTCTTAGGATATACTTCATATCCTAAATATTGAAAAGGAGCATGTCTTTGAATTTTTTCTGTAGCTATATGCAGTTTGTAGTACTTTAATGTTTCCATGGTCCTTTGTAGACATGCCTCTAACATTTGTTCCTCAGGTGCACATCCCAAAATATCATCCATATAATGTAACAATATTACTTTTGGAAAGGCTTTTCTTACTGGAGCAAGAGCAGCTGCAACATACATTTGGCACATAGTAGGGCTGTTTTTCATTCCCTGTGGCAAAACTGTCCATTCATATCTTTTATAAGGCTCAGCCAAATTAACACTAGGCACTGAAAAAGCAAATCTTTTCATATCCTCCTTATCTAGAGGAATAGAATAGAAACAATCCTTAATGTCTATAACCCATAGAGGCCATTCTCTTGGCAACTGAGTAGGAGATGGAAGTCCAGGCTGAAGAGTTCCCATAGTTTCCATCTGTTCATTTACTCTTCTTAGATCAGTTAACATCCTCCATTTTCCAGATTTCTTTTTCACCACAAATACTGGAGAATTCCAAGGACTTAGGGAAGGCCACAAGTGTCCTTGGTCAAGTTGTTCTTGCACTATGTCTAATAAGGCCTGAATTTTATCACTTCTTAAGGGCCACTGTTCTACCCACACTGGTGAATCAGTCTTCCACTGAATAGGAACTGGTGAAAGTGCAGGTTGTCCTTCAACAGCAGCCCTGCCTAAAAAGCCGAACTGCTTATTTGTAATCCTATCTGCTGTAAAATGTCTCTTCCCCACAGATTGATGGGGATTTTTTCAACCAAAAAAGGAGTAAAAGCTCCTGTTTCTCCTTCAAATACCCATCTCAAAGGCCTAGCACTAACTTCTGCTGCTATTGATCCTCCCACCCCAGACATATAGGTGTCTGCTTTAATCTTTGGCCAGTGACCGGGCCAATTGGCACCTCTAATAACTGTACGATCTGCACCCGTGTCTACCAATCCTTCAAATGGTATTCCGTTTATATAAATAGTAAGCATAGGTCGGTCAGCTGTCACAGCTGCTGTCCAATATATTCCTGGATTTTGTTCATTGGAGTCAAAATCTAGGCGACTATCACTAGGTTGCTTATTAGGGGTCCGTAACTATAAGCCTGATGCTACTACTTCTCCTGGTTGATAAATCACACGTTGTCTGCCTGTGCTAGTGACTGGGATATTAGATACACGTTCTCCAGTCTCCCACATCAGTGTATGGATGGACACTGTTTTGTAGGCACTCTCAGAAGGTGAAATGGTCAAGCCTACTGTGCCTGGAGGCAAAGGATCCATAGGCTCAACAGGAACAGATTTCACTTCTCCAGGGAGTATCTCAGTAGTCTCTACTGCACACAACTCTATTTTTCCTAATTTCAATCCCTTTCTTCCATCTGATTGCCTTTTGGCTGATTGATCATGTCTTAAAATTCTCTGGATGTAACCTCGGCTGCCATCATGCCCCACTTGGGGGGCTGAAGCTGGGCCCCACCTGTCATTTCCCTGGGTCAATCTACATTCAGAGGCCCAGTGGAGGCCCTTGTGACATTTTGGACATGGAGTTTTAGGTCTTCTCTCACTCTGTCTTCTCACTGTATCTCCATATCTACACTGAGCTCTTAGATGTCCAATTTTTCCACATTGAAAACATCGCCGAGTTTCTCTAGAAGGCCCTTGCCAGGAGGGACCCTGTCTTTCCACATTCATCATTGTCCGGGTGTAAAAAGCATTTGTTCCCACTGTAGCACAGCATCTTATGATCTCCTCTAAAGGAGCATCTTTGTCTAATCCCCATATAATTCTTTTGCAAATCTCATTGGCATTTTCCTTAGCCAGATGTCTGGTCATTATTTCTGTAGCTGAATTTTCTCCAATAGTTCTTTTGACAGCAGTTTGCAAACGTCCCACAAAATCTGCAAAAGGTTCATTGGGACCTTGCGGTATTTTAGTGAAAGCCTCTCCACGATCTTTCTGTCCAGGAAGGACACCCCAAGCTTTTATTGCAGCCTTAGCAATTTGTTCATATATTGTCATGGTATAATTAATCTGTTCTGAATTCTCTCCATACTGACCTTCACCAGCTAAGTGCTCAAAAGTGAATTGTGTGTTAACTCCTATTTCCAAATTGCATCTGACTTGAATTTTACATAATTCATGAAATTCCGCAAGCCATAATAAATTTTCTCTAGGTTCCAGACATGTCCTTGCTATGGATTTCCAATCATTTCGGGTTAGGACTTCATAAGACAAACCATCTAGTAACATTTTGACATAAGCTGATGTAGCCCCATAAAGGGTACAACCTTTTTTCAAATCCTTAATTTTATTCAAATCTAAAGGTGCATATCTTCTCCTTTTTTTACCTACAGAGTCAGTATTTTCAATCACAGGATATGCATGTATAAAATCACTTATATCCTGTCCTTCTCTCTTAGCTTTAACCAATGCTTTTTCTAATCTTGTCATAGGCTTAGGCTGCTTCACAGGCAATTCTGTTTGTGTTTCTGCCTCTTCCTCTCCTCCTTCTTGCTCCACCCATGAAAGGTTAATTGAGGGAGGAGATGGGAGGTGCTCCTGTTGCTGTTGCTCAGAATTGTACTTAACTTCATTGTTATCTGATTCATCCTTTTCACTTAGTTTAGTTGACACCTCCCCATTTTGCTCCTTCATCTCTTCCTTTAGAATAACATTTTTTAAAGCCATTTGGATTAAATTGTAGGTATGAATTGTATCTTTGGAAACTGAGTTTGGTCTGGAACCAAAGGGTAAAATGTCACAAAGGCAATTGTAGTGTTCACCTAATTGCTCTCCTACTAATTTCCACTCATCTGGATCCAATTCTTTTTCCAGAGAAAAACAAGGATATATGACCTTCACAGTTCTTAAAAGTTCAGTAATCTCCTCCAAAATTATAATCAATCCTTGGCTTTTCATAACCTTGATAATGCTCTCCTGTTCGTCCCTGTTCGGGCGCCAAATTGCAAAGGTCTGGTCTAGCTCCTCTTGTCAGGATAAGCAAAAGTCCCAGAGAAAGATTACTGGGAATTGAATGTAAACTATTAGAACTACTGTCTTTCTACCCAGGTTACTTATACCTTTGGAATCCAATTCTTGATGTGCAACAAGAAAACTGGACTTACACACATATATTGTACTTAGGTTATACTGTAACACATTTAATATGTATGATATTGCCTGTTATCTATTGGAGGGAACAGAGGGAGGGAGGGGAAAAATTGGAAAAAAAATACAAGGGATATAATGTTATAAACAGAAAATTACTTATACATATGTAATTTTAAAAATTATAATTATAAAATTAATAAAAATAACTTCAGGGATGAGACAAAGTTGTTCATTATCACCAAAGGAGTTCAATATTCTACTAGAAATGTTATCTGTAAGTATAAGAAAAAAAAATTAGTTGAGGGAATAAGTAGGTAAAGAGAAAACACAATTTTCACACTTTATAGTTGATATAGTGGATGTAGAGAATTTTAGAGAATCAACTTAAAAAACTACTAGAAACAATTAAAAATTTCAGCAAAGTTAAGAATATAAAATAACACTATATAACTCATTAATATTTTTATCCTCATATAATTCAGCACCAAGAGATAGAAAGAAAATCCTATTTACACTAACTGTACATAATATAAAATATCTGGGCCTCTACCATCCTGGACAAAGCCAGAAATCATATGAACATAAGTACAAAACACTTTTCATCCAACTAATGTTAAATATGAACAAGTATAAGACTATCAAGTACTCATGTGTAGGTGAATTTATATAATAAATATGACAATTCTACTTAAACTAATGTGGTTATTCAGTGCAGTAGCAATCAGTTTGCCAAAATATTTCTTTATAGAGCTAAAATAATAATAACAATAATAATAACAATAACAAAATTTATCCGGAAGAAGAAAAGGTCAAGAATTTCAAGAGATTTAATAAAAAGTGAGAGAGTAGGTGGCCTACCTATACCAGACCTAAAACTGTATTATAAAGCAATGGTCATGAAAACTGATTGCTAGTGGATAAGAAATAATGTAGATCAGTGGAATAGGTTAGATCCACAAGACACAATAATCACTGACCGTAGTAATTTAGTGTTTGATAAACCCACATATTATAATTTCTGGAATAAGAAATAACTATTTCATAAAAATTGATTGGAAAACTGGAAAAGAGTATGGCAGAAACTGGGCATTGACCAATACCTAAAACCAATACCAATACAAGATTAAAATGGGTTCATGATTTAGACATAAAACCTGAAATCATAGGCCAATTAGAAGACTGAGGGTTAGTCTACTCCTCACATATGTGTAGAAGGAATCAAACTGTTGCCAAAAACGATCTAGAGAACATTATATAATGCAAAGTGAATAATCCTAATTATATTAAAATTCAAAAAATTGTACAAGCAAAACCAATGCAGCCAAGATTAGAAGGAAAGCAGATAATTGGATGAAAAAAATTGCACTCAATGTCTCTGATAAAGGTCTCATGTATAAGAATACAAGCCCTTTTCCAGTTGATAAATGACTAAAGTATATGAAAAAAATACTTTTCAGACAAAGAAAGGAAAACCATTTCTAAGCATAT